>NC_135499.1:204464323-204481823 GCF_052857255.1 Amblyomma americanum
GAAATCAGGCACCCAAATCCGGCCTACACCACCCACAACCTCCCCTTCGCCTTTCAGCCTGCCTTTTTCTCTTCCACCCATCTTTTGCCGCCAGCCCTGGCTTCCAAAGGGCGTTTGGCGGTAATTGGAAATGGCGCTTTTGGGAGCGCGCCAACACGCGGTGGCGGACGCATGGGCGTCGACGTCAGCGCCAGGTGTATCGGTTGAGAAGCGGACCATTTGTCAAGAACGTCTGTGACGGGCCGCCGCTCAACGCCGGTGGTGGTGGTGGTGGTCGGTTGCCAGTGAACGCGCACGAGGGGGGGGGGGGGGGGACGGGACCCTTCGTGCCTGTACCGTAACGCAATTATCAGCGCGGTGGTGCGGAGACGCAGCGCCGACTTTCAATGCGCCTCACTGCCATCGTGCGCGGCGTTGATGGCTATTTGATTTTTTCGTCCCTCATTCGCTCCGCTAGATTTCATTGCTTTTTCGCTTATTCGGATCTGGGTCGATGACGGGCTTAGTTGGGCTACAAGGTGCAACGCAATGGGTGAGATGGGCGTTTCATTCACGAGGAAGGAGAGACAGGGGATAGGAAGGGGGGGGGGGGGGGGGGGCGAGTGAGCTTTGCCCCTGAAGGGTCACGTACGTGCTTTAAAATATTTGTGTCGCTTTCGCTAATGAAGAGTAATTCATGGTTGTTTGAGCACAGCTCTACCGCATTAAGCTTCGTTTTCTCTCTCGCCGAGTTGAAACTTGTAGCTGTGTCACGGAAAACTCACGAAGAGGCTGTTCGTGCTTGCACGCTTGGCTGCTTCAAAATGAGGAGCTGGTCGCGGTTTCTGGCTGAAGTGTCTCTGAGCTGCTGTCGCCTCGAGTTCTTTTGTAGTGCGCTGCATTCTACTTGCCCTTCAGGTAAACAACCCGATCAGGTTTAGGTATGCGCCCCGCGAAGAGGTGTATAATAACTCAAAACACCATCCGCATGCCGCTTTCGACAAAGTTGTCATGTTAATTTTTCGTTGCTTCCAGTGCCCACTGATGAGCTCCTTCCACACATTTTTTTATCACCAGAGAAAATGGAACATGACAAGCTGTCATAAAACTTTTCAGGTGGTAGAAAATAAAAGATCCGGCATATTTCGGCGATAGTTAGCAAATGCGATTAGTGATGAGCTTAGAGGGACTTTTTTCTTTTTTTTCCAAAACGAATAATTAGTCGGTTAGTTAATTGGGGTATTGATTATGCCTCACCGTGCATGCACCGAAATCTCCCAGCAGAACGATCCAGCTCTGACAGTGATTGAATCACGCAGGTATTCTTGTTTCGCCGGGCAACATTCGACAGCATGTTCGTGGATCGCCTTGTGATCGACTGACTCAGCACACAGCACACAACGCAGAACACAAACCATCACAACACACAGAACACTAGACACAGCACACACCACGCACCACACGGCGCACATAACACACAACAAAGCACACAGCACACAAAGCACGCAGCGCACAGTACACATTACGAATGACACAGCACACAACGCACAACACATGCCATACAATTACTGCGCACAGCGCACAAGATTGCACGCATACAACACTCTGCAGCATAAACAAGCACATGTGCATCAGTGCTATTTATTTTCGAAGTTGCCCAGCAACTACTACTAACAACGCAGCTGCAGTAACAAAGCTTCGCTAACCGTCTTCCCGTCGCTTTAACTTCTGTGACTTTCACACTTTACCCTCAGGTACCTCCAGAAGCTGCGTATGAATTCATTTTTAAATTATGTGGCTAAATGTAACACATGGCAGAGAGTAAGCAGGAAGATGGGGCCCTTGACAACACAAAACAAAATGAACAGTCGTCGAGAGGGGGGTAAGGGGGGTGGGGGGGGGGGGGGGGGGGCAAGACCTCTCGTCGAAGCATTAGTCAGTAAACTGAGGGTCCACCTCGAACCTTCTTCATTTTGTTTAATTTAGCTCGCTGGACTCGTAATGTGTGCCCTGTGGCTGGTCAAATAGAGATTGTGAAGAGGTTAGAAAACAGTAAAGTGTCATTGGGAATGATGTATTTCTGATGTGGAAGCTTATTATCGACAGATTACCTGTCTGTACAGGGCCTGGAAACCGTAAAACAGATTATACATACCGAGCTTGGCATCAGTTACGATTTAGCTAGAAACCTGTCAGGTTTGGGCAATCCTTGTGCGCTGATAGAAACAGAGTTTGTGCTCAGATACTTCTTACTCTTTAAACTTCAAAACGGCGATATTATTACTCCCTTGCGGTTGCTTGCTAATATCATACTTACTACCTTATTATGATATTATTAGTAAGCAACTTCAGGATAACTAAACCATCGCTAGTAGTAACGGTAATGCTGACGGCATGTCTGGCGTACAATGTGTAACCGACGGCTGCGCGTTGCTTAATATATGGTGTGGTGGCGCGGGCTTGGATTCGTTAGGGAGGCAAGAGAGACGTATTCGCGGGAAGTCGGACTACGTTATTGTAAAGTCATCGTTAAGTAGTCGTACTTCAAATAGGTTGTGTTTATTGTTTAAATGAGTGCATCAAAATACCTTTCCTGTCCCTTTCAGCAGATAAGGGAACGGAAAGTAGTGCTCGTTATGACATACATGACAGAAGCCACGAACCACCGAAACCAAGGAGCATAGAGGATGCCATCAAGCGACTAATAAGCGCTCTGCTTCCAAGTCACTCATTCAAATGGATAGGTTGAGGTTGCAGTTTGGCGTGGTCTGATGTCAACTCAACATACGCGTAACACAGTGATTGATGATGAATGGGTGTAAGGGGATGCGGGAAATTTGGTTCCTGGAGGTAACGCAGCACATGTTGGACGAAATCTGGCCTGATCGCATGTGCCGATTCTTTACACACGCATCCTTCCTATGAAGGGAGAAATTTGGGTACAGAAATCATTATCATTATAACCACCATCGGAAATCGAACTGAGTCCACTGCAAGAATGGCAGCCTCTTCTGATGGCTTCCATTTTGTTCTTGCTTTGTGACAGGCGTAGCACCGTTATTCTAGCAAATTCTCTATCGCTCCATTTGGCTCTGTAGGTCTCCCTCGGTTACACTGTTCTTCTCCTGTAATCCACATTGGCACTCCTATAGATCCTCTTCCATCCCTTCTTGGTTATTACATGTCCGGCCTATGACCATTTTTGTTCTTTAATTTTAGCTGATATATCCTCAACTTGCTTTCCCATCTGATGAACGCTACTGGCTTTCTCTTAATCTTACAACGTTCACTTCTTTTTCTGTTACTTGCTCTGTTTTTTTCAGCCTCTTTTCTAGCCGTTTCGTTCATTTGAAGTTTTTACCGTATGTTCACGTTCTGATAAGGTACATATACTGGTATATTACCGGTATATGCGAAATTTGGTTTCATGTGTAGTGCCAAGAGCTTTCAAAAAGTTGTTGTGGTGACTTTCGCAGGAAGTTTTGTTGAGTGGTGTTGCAAAACTTTCTTTAATTGACTAATAAGAGCTCCCAGATCCTTACTCAATTTATTGATATTAATGGATTACGTGATTTTAATTCTGCGATCTTGTTCCTTTCGAGGCGGAGGCTAAGAAAGCACTTACGTTTTGTCTGGAATGGCACTTATGCATTCGTTAACGATCTCTTCAAAGTTTAGGGTAAAGCCCCTGGCGCTAACGAAAAGATGGCAAACCACTGCCACGAAATGATCAAAACAATAACCTAGCAAAGCTTGTTATGAAGCATTAGGATCGTTTCTAATCAGTACAGTTGTAGCTTGCAACCTAATAAATCATCTTCATCCAATCACAGACCCTGCAGTATACGCTGACGGCGGTGCGTGAGGTCCAGGCGGGCTAACACTTGCGAGAGTCGCGCCTAACGACCCTTTCTGTGCGTGGGCGCGGACGTCATTATGGAGCCCACTCTTTGTTGCCGAGCGTCGTGAAAGGACGCGGAAATGACGCGGCCTGGCACTCGGGTTTCATATCGCACTGAAGACAACGTTGCCGCTTTTCGTGCGTTTCACGAACGATCTCCATCAGTGTGCCACCTTTGTAGAGAAAGCCAGACAGTTGTCGCACGTTAAAGTAGCTATAGTAGCTAGCTGTGCGACTCTTGCGTTCATATTCTTTGAGCCGCACGTGACTTTCAGTTCTCTTCATTGGTGTTTGAATGCGCATCGCTCGTGGCTATGACATGTTTACGCGTCCTAACTACGGGGGAAAGTCATGGTCCTTGCAGCTTGTCCTCAAACGTAGTGACGTTCTTATTATAAAACAACGTAGTCACGAGAAACGGTGGGCGATGGCACGTTGAGCGAAAACACTTGAAATCGGGCGCTCAGGTAGAGAGAAATTTTGAATGAAAGCCTACTTAAAGAGATACTGAGGACAAATGGAAGCGTTCCTGTATCTATAAACTACGAACCAACGACAAAAGCACTACTTTAGTTGAAAGTGGAGCACTTACGATCTAGAAAAGGCCAAAAATATGGCTGGGGTTCAACGTGCCTTGAACCTAGTTTACGAGCGAAAGCTCTGTTAAGCATGGCCTCCACTGCCTAAAATCAAACATCAAGGTCAAGGTCAAGGGTCAAGGTCAGGTGCCCTATGATCATAGTCACGTCATCACGTTGTCATACTACCATACTACACATGGCCATATCACCACACAGTTAAGTTAGATTTGACCTTGTGAGGCATTGAAGGTAATTGTCCATGTAGTGCCCACTGTCTCAAATCAAATGTCGAGGTCAAGGTATAGTGTCAAAGTCAAGGTCAGGTACCCAATGGTCACTGTCATATGATTGCGTGGCCATACTACCATAGTTGGGGCCTACACCACGCAGTTAAGTTCGGTTCGACCTTGTCAGTCATTGAAGGTCATTGTCCATGTAGTGCCCACTGTCTTAAATGTCGAGGTCAAGGTCAACTGTCAAGAGCAGGTACCCAATGGTCATAGTCATATGATTACGTGGTCACACTACCGTAGCTTGGGCCATACCACCACGAAGAAGAGTTCTGTTTGACCTTGTGAGGCATTTAAAGTCATTGTCTCATCGACATCAAAATCGGAAGTTGTACCCCAAGGAGTAGAGCTCTCGCTCTAAAACGAAATACACGTGTCATCATCACCGGCCCACTTCGCAAGTAAACTGCGGTGCGTCGGCACAGTTTTGCTACGCGTATCGCAGAGGCAAGGTTTCACCACTCTTCAAAACAATGATCACGGAGTCCTTCTTGGTGTAGACGTCACGAGTATGAATTGAGTGACGGGGAAAAGGTTTATATGCCGTTTCCTTAATCCTCAACAATAAACGCATCATTTGCTGCCGCACAAACTTCAATAGACCAAGAAAGAGCCGCAGAATCGATTTTTCTTCAGAGCAAGTATACGATAGAGTTGTCCTCATTGCACTTTTAAGCGTTTCGCAGCACCTCACAAATAGCCAAGAATGAATGAATGAATGAATGAATGAATGAATGAATGAATGAATGAATGAATGAATGAATGAATGAATGAATGAATGAATGAATGAATGAATGAATGAATGAATGAATGCACGTTTATTGGCAGAAGAAGGCCTGTGGCCGTAATTGTGGGATAGGTAAAGATGAGGAACCACTAGAAGAAGTAATAGTTGTGTTCGAGGTCATAGCTGGTCACAGCCAGGTGATAGTCGGAAAGAATGAATTCCAAGTCAGCAAAGTTCTCTTTAGTGCTGCGGAGGCCAACATAAGGCTGGAGAGCATCCTTGTGAAGTAGGTAATATGTTAGTCGGTAAAAGTGGCCAGCACCAAAAAAAAAAAAGAAGGATTATAATGTCCTGCCAGCTGCACGAGTTCAAATCAGGTGACCCTAGTTAGACGTCGTCAGCACTACTGCCCCTACAAGCAGGAAGCAGCCTGTGATTAAATATGATGAATGGTTTACTCCCTGCATGGTGCCTTAGTTCCTAGGGCATTGACTGATGAAATAGAAGGATACTAGATGCTAGAAGGACACTAGAAGGATAGACAGATGCTCTATTGTCATCATCACCACAACTTCTGCTTGATTGGTTTTGTTGCATTTCAATGTCGCCGGCTTTCTGCTTGATTTTCTGTACCAGTGTTATGCTTTCCGTGACACATTAACTTGGCTTCATTAAAGGGCAACTGAAGATGTTTTAGAATTCGATCACCTTAAGGCGTAGAACGTGTGAAACTACCAGGTGAAGAATGCGAAGTCTTTCTGTGCTAACATTTCAAATGGTGACGCAATCTACTAATGAAGCCGCGCAGGCGTCGGGACATTTCCGCAGTGCATAGATCCGGGCAGGAGCCGCAGTTTGGCGTCATGTACGGTGGCACTACGTTTAGAGCGAAGAAACGGTCGCTTGCAGGATGAAAACCAACGCCAGCGGAGGTATATCCAACGAAGGCGTTCTTTTGCTGTGTCGCACGATGCACATCAGCATGTGAGTGAAGGCATCGGAAACGTGGAACTTTGGAAACTACGAAGCCATTATGAGTTTCTCCGCAGTTATTTGGCGCATTGAGGAGAAGTCTGAACATCGTTGCTGTTTTAATTTTCGCATGCGTCGCCGTTTTAAATGCTAACGCCAAACTACTTTATGTGATTCAGCTAGAAGCTTAATCCATTCGAATCCTTCGATAAGCTCAAACTCCAAAAAAAAATCAGCTTCCTGTAACGCGAAATGAAGACAGAAAGATTGATAAAGAAATCTTTTCACACGGTTCACGTGCAGCCTATACACATTGTAGCGAAAAACCAAGCATGTTTTCGCGCATCATTCACAGCACGATGGAAAAAAAACTAA
Organism: Amblyomma americanum; assembly: GCF_052857255.1. Classification (NCBI taxonomy): domain Eukaryota; kingdom Metazoa; phylum Arthropoda; class Arachnida; order Ixodida; family Ixodidae; genus Amblyomma; species Amblyomma americanum. Next base: position 204,471,149 of record NC_135499.1, read on the forward strand.
GACAAAAACCTCATAGAACGTTCGCTAAAATACTTGAAAAAGCAGTCTGGGAAATATTAAATAATGAACGTTCTTTGCGAGAGGAAGCTCATTTCTAGAGGTGCGTTCAATCATTCTCTTTTCGTATGCAATCAGAGGACACATGAACTGACTCTTTCATGCTTCTAACGGTTGTATGTACAAGTATTCAAATATAACTCGCACAATTAGCCTGCGTCAGTTCAAGAACTCCACCTGCTTCTCGGCGCATTAATTACATACTGATTCGAGTGACCTGATTTTTTTAGCCGTGCACATCACAAACCTTATTGCTACTTTGCTTTTTTTGTAGTCCATGCATTGCGTGATTGTGCTAAGCGGCTAAGTGACCGCAGCCTTGACCATCTGCACCTCTCGAAAGCAAAAAAGCGAAGCATGTGTGATAAAAAAGTGATGTCACGTTCGCTTTGAGATATCACCCTTGGCCGAGTTGTGGAAGTGACTGCTCAGAGGGCGAAGAAATTAAAAAAAAAACCGACAAAAAATAAAGAAGCTCGAAGGACAACTCGCGCGAGAAAAAAATCTTCCAGTCAGACGTGTTCGCTTGAAAAGTGCCCTCATGTATCTTTTATAACCCTCGGAGCTGGTTTTAAAATACACACACGCAGGGATGAACGCAAAAAGCAGGAACCGCACGAAACCCAATCTTCTCCACAAAGCATGATGAAGCGTGTGCACTTTATAAAGCGGCGAATATTTATGCTTACTTGTTCGTTTACTGAACAACACTCAAAATTTAGGGCTCCGCTCCTTCCACTTCTTTCGTTTACTCATCCTGAGGCATTTTCTTTGTGGCCACATGCTGTACACTGGTCAGTATAGGCCGTAAATCTGAAGGCCAGGCTTATTCTTTGTATCACGTTTAATTCTCGCAGCAACAAACTTGCGGAGAGAAGGCGAACTCTTCGCTGTTAAACTTTTTGTTTTCGTTGAATTCACTGGTACATGTACATCGTCTTTAACTTGGATTCGCACATGTCGATTTTTTTTCGTCACTTGACGGCGTTAAGGCTGCAGGTTCTGACCATGGCAGTAGCCGGCGTGCACGGCATCACAGCATCGATATCGAGCTGTTTGATACGTTGTAATCTTCTTGCAATAAAATGGCTTTATGTTAGGTAACAAAACGCGATAATAATCTGGTTTTACTGAAGAACAGAAAACAAAATGATTCATGCGATCTATAAACGTATACCAACTTTGGTTTTTATTGTTGCATTTGGACTGAGAATTGCTTAGCGCAGAACTTACGGCTTTTAACGATTCGCGCTTTACAGTGCCATTGAATGTTGTGGATTATTTCACTGTGAAGGTATTAAGAAACTTCAGAGAAGCAGTGGAAGTAATGAAAAAGATCATTTTATTGAAGACGCGTTGGTCGCAGTTGTGATAACTTGCTATTGACTTGAGGCAACCAGCGAATTCGTTATTCTGAATCCGTTCTCATAAATTACAGACTCATGCAATCACTTTACTCCTACATGTTTGTAGTTGCAATGCTTGCTAGTTATTCGTGGCAGAATGCCGAAATAAATACAGCAATATGATGGTGTACGAATTGTTCGCACCGCCGTTCGCACAAGGTAGATGTGTCCGACGTCTTCGCTGGTGTTCCGTTACCGCGTTGAGCGCTGCCAGTTACTTCAACCTGGTGGTGATGGGACGGTTATGAGGAGGTGGTGGTGCAGTAATTGTCTCACTCAAGATGGACACTTGAACCCCGATCTGAAAAAATGCACAAACGGAACGAGGTAGAGTAAAAGAAGGAAGAGAGAGAGGGTTCGCCATAGTGCAGTGCTCGGGGAATGATTTCGACTATTTCGCCTTCTTTACGTTGCACGAAAACTGCACAGCACACGCAGGTTTTTGCATTAAAAAAACATGAGAGAGAGCATTTACAACTTGCGTGTACAGTGCGAAAGCACGACGTATTTATAAAGGCAGAGTTAATCTTTTTCAACTTAATTTTCATAGATACCCGGGAGTCCTCATGTCACTCCTGGCGCAGTGATGCAGCGGTTAAGCAGTGAGCCACTGCCCTGGGATGGCAGGTGCTGCCACCGGTAGAATTTGTGTGATACAGGTTGGTCTCGCACAGAGAGACAAACGTTAGACGGTTTTTCTCAGGTAAGAGTCACAGTATTAGTGCTTTCTCGCTAAATGCGACCGCCTTAGCTGCCGCGGCAAAGATTCAATCTTTACAAAGGTACTAAAGCTTAGCACGGCGACGTTCTTCATTAGCCATACTGCCCATTGGAGAGCCTATAGCGCTGCAGAGCTGTCGAACGATCGCCTGCGAAATGCGTGAAGGGCAGCCAACTGTCGCACTGCGAGTTGCCGAAGGAGTGGTCAAGACCGTGGTTGTCCTTTGCATGCGCTGCGCAATGACGTACTCAAGAAAAGCCCATTTTTTTTATTCGATTGAAAATTTCAACTTTTGTGGTGATATTTAGACTCACTAGAAACCTTTTATTTTCCTGTAAGCCGCTGTAAAAATTCAGTACTTTCGCCTTCATTATCTTAGAGAGGTGCTGACCTCATCGGTTGGGCATCGGCCTGATCACGTGCATTCGCAGGGTCCCTGGCTCAATCTGAGCTACCTGCTTAATCAGTCCGCTTTCTTTTAAGTCGCGGATTAGTTTTCAAGACGTCCAGTCAGAGAAACTTGCGTTAAAAAGGCCAAATAAAAGACAAATTAACAAACCCTGATAGTTCAGCGATTTGTGACAACCGACGGGGGTCAAATAAGCATTAATGAGCCCGCCGTGACCATGGTGGCGTTGTATGCCAGCACATATTCTGGGTCAAAGGCTACAATCAAACGGACTGTAATCAAATAGATTGGCATCGACGTGTCACATCAGTCGTTCTTGACGCGCTCAAGAAAAGGAAATGTGGGCAGCAAACAAGAGATAAGCAAACTGTGTAAAAAAAAAAAACGGGAAGAAAGCCTTATACTGTAAACAGAAGCTTTGGCGCTGATATGACCACCGCGAGCTAAGCCTAACGCTTTGTTTGAGAAACGCATAATCCAACGGTAACTTTCGCCATTTTCTGTTAGCGTTCTTACCCCTAAAGAAAGGATCAGGCAGAATTCGTCTCCCCAACTGCGTAGCGTGAGGGCTAAAATCAGCATCATCTATTGTGGCACCTGCCTTCATTATCCACTGAGAGGGATCATCAGTGCGGTCGACGCGCATATAAACACCAAGTCGGCCGCTTCACCTATAGCACACAAAGGAACCTGCACCTGTCGGGGCAACTATAGCTGCAGGAAGAGTAAGACACCTTTGCGCCCTGCAACAACAGCAGGATCAATAAGAAGAAGCAGCTGGCAACCAATTCGGGGGAGCCGGTTCACTGTTGCTTCAGTTCCACCCACGCCTGGCTGAGAGCGCGCGCAGGAGTTATCAGGTGGCGCAGACGACAAACAAGTTGCCGGTGTGCGCTCGTTTCCGGAAGCTCGTATCGCTGCATACGGGCCGGTCTGTTTATCTGCTCGCGCTAGCATGGCGATGTTCCCCCTCGCGTCTCTCATTGAGGTCTGGTCGGCCGATGCTACTGCGCCGCCCAGCGGCGGAAATAGGGCGGAGATGCGAACGGTGGCGCAACTCTGTCCGCACACGTGCGTCGAGATAATAAAGGTCTCGTGCTGACTCGCCGGTGGCTTACGCCGAAGGCTAGCGCGCTGAAACGATCCTATTAGAGTGTTGCTCTGCAGCAGGCCACTGTGAGCGAAGGTAATCAGGGGAGAGACTACTGACGCGCGAAGCGATATACGTAGCACTGGATTTAGGTGGGGAGACGTGTCGTATGGACTTGAAACCCTGAAAGCTGTTTTTGTTTCATCGGGCAGGTAGCAGCTCGAACAACAAAGCGTGAAGCAAAAATAACCAGATGTTTTTGGTTCGAGCTTTTTGAACAAATTTGTGTAATACGGTTAACGGCTTAGCACGACAGAAATACTTCATGATAACCGAGAGGAGCCTTGTGGTTTCTTCAGGCTTCGCTAGAGACGTGGTACAGATAAAGCACTTGCGAGCCGGCTGGCAGTGATAGCGGGTTGCCCCTATGATCATGAGTGGCGTGTTTCCTGCTCTCGCTGCTAAGTCAGTCTAAAAAAAATAATGCGATTACACCTTTGGTAGTGGGGAAAATCAGCGTTGGCTGGCATGCGACCCGCCGCGGTGGCTCAGTGGTTAGGGCGCTCGGCTACTGATCCGGAGTTTCCGGGTTCGAACCCGACCATGGCGGCTGCGTTTTTGTGGAGGCAAAATGCTAAGGCGCCCATGTGCTGTGCGATGTCAGTGCAAGTTAAAGATCCCCAGGTGGTCGAAATTATTCCGGAGCCCTCCACTACGGCAACTCTTTCTTTCTTTCTTCTTTCACTTCCTCCTTTATCTCTTCCCTTACATCGCAGTTCAGGTGTCCGCCGATATATGAGACACTGTGCCATTGCCTTTCCCCAATTATTATTATTATTATTATTATTATTATTATTATTATTATTATTATTATTATTATTATTATTATTATTATTATTATTGCAAGCGATGCTGATTAAGCACACAGAGACGGAACCCGTTCGGGATGAACATGCGGGGAACATGCCCCCTCCCCTCTGTTATCATTCCCCCGGTCATGCAGCGCAGGCACCAAATGGCTACGGCCACAAAAGTCCCTTCCAGAAAATGTTCGCTTGTTTTTAGGGTGGGGGGGGGGGGGGGGTGTAGCCCGAGGTGCAAGGCTCATATGGCACCTGTGCTTGCTGTGCCACGTCCGAGTCCTCCCCCCCCCCCCCCTCTCCCACATTCCTTGCTCCCTGTGATGTTTGGCTGTAGCAGCAGTGAGTGGTAAGTGGTTTATTAAAATAATATAAAGGAAGATAAAAATGTTTGCTAGCCCCGGCATCTGCCACCGATACTGAAGCACCTTAGTTGGGGCATCGTAAATAATAGATAGCAGGCAGAAGGGAGAAATGAAGTGAAGAAGGTGAGGGTCAGAAGAATTGACTGCTGGGCGAGTCGGTGCATGACTGGAAGATACAAGGCGCAGGAGTAGACGGGACGATCAAAGAAGGAACACGCACAAGGCGCTTACTGCAACTGTAGTTTATTGCACGAGCTCGATGTTTATAGCAAGGCGGAAGGAAAAAATAACGACCAAACGAAACATGCACATTACTGTGACGATAGCTGTGTCGATATCAAATCGCACTCTCGGCCAAATACACAAGCTCTTTTTTCGTCAAAAATACAGAGGAGGTGCTCACACATACCTCCGTGTTCCTTCTTTGTTCGTCCTGTCTACTCCTGCGCCTTGTATCTTTGAGGTGAGCGGACAGGAAGAGAGGATAGGACATGTTTGGCTGCAAGAACGCTTTTCGGTGACGTAGACGACGAATGCGCCTTGCAGAGAAACCTTGGTATTATCAGCTGGTGCTGTAAAAACAAAGCGAAAGAAAGCTGCGTGCCTCGTCACACATCTTAGGCTATCTGTAGATACGAGCAGTCAATCTAGCCGGTGGCCCATAGGGTTCGAGGCGAGTTAGTGAGATTTCTAAAGGAGCAACTGTTTGTATACACGTACTGTTGAACAGCGCCGGCAGCGTTTATTCTAATTTGCGCAACCCTGCACGTAGCTCGACCGCCTCCTTATTGCAGTGCGCGGAACACCGGAGTAACAACAGCCCTCACGGGATCCTTTGGCCGGGGCAACATTCGTTTCTGCGGATTGACAGAATCGGGGGGCTAAATGAATTTCAGGCGACGAGTGCTATATTGGGAGGCGAGGGGCCGTCAAAGAAAGGAGGGCCCTCGAAGGAGCGAAAGAAGGTGAAAACAGCTGTCTTAAGCAGACCGTAGAAGCCGATCAGCACACAACAGGCAAGAAAGGGTGATGGAGGCAGCCTGGGATAAGGAAAACGGAGGAACTCGGGAGAGCGGGAAGCGCCTGGTTCCCCATTGGGACCGGAGGAGTACGAGACGCAGAGAGAGGATACCGCTAAGCGCGCGAACAGTTAGGCCCGGAAAAACAGTAAAACAAAAAAATAGAGGTGGAGAGTGAGAGAAGAGCGCGTGCGTGCGCGCGCCCGATTAAGTGATGGGAACGGACGCGGCTGCGCTGTTGGAGGTGGGTGAGGGGATTGTGGGGAAGAGCTTGATTCACGAGCTCGAGAGCTTTCTTGCTTCGCTGGCCGGAATTAATGAAGAACCGGCTGTTTGGCGGGTTCAGCCGCGCGGCCTTGCTTCCGAGTAAAAGCTGTCGCCGGCACGTCGTTTGAACGCGCCATTACATCGCTCCTCTTTCGGTTCGCGCAGTTTTCTGCCTCCCCCCCCCCCCCCCCCTTCCCGTGTGTACTACACGCGCCAGTCGAAGCGTCTTCTCTGAGAACAGCGCCTCGCCGGAGCGCCTTGTGTTCTCAGAGGCGGCCGCTCACTGTCGCGGCGCGGCGACAAGGCCTGTCCCGGCAGCACGGCCGCTCGCGAAACATTATACAGCCAAGATTCCGAGCCCCTGTAACTATTGCCCTGTGCGTCGTCGACCGAAGAGAAAATGGAAAGGAGGAAAAAGGAAAATAGGGTTGAAGAAAAGGAAATGAATAGGTGGAAACAAAGAGTCCGGACGTCCAGCCGAATGACTCGATCAGGCGCTTAAATCGGCTGACACATGCTCCTTTTGTTGACCTGAGCGATCGTGAGCGCGCTTGAGTAGGAGTGCATGAGAATTTTGCTGCACGTTTGTGCAGTGCTCGTGCTTGCGACCTATAGTGAGTGGACGAGAGTGCGGGCGTTATTAAAGGGACTATGCAACAAATTAATTGAGATTACGTAAAGCAGACGAGAGATAGGCATTTCATCACTCGTCACCCCAACGCAAGGATTTTTAAGCTAGCATCAATAGCAACGAAGATATACACGATTAAAAATTACGCTCCTCCTCTCCCCCCTCAACTCGTACACGCGGGCCACCAGACAAAAATAAAGAAAACAGGTCTGGGACTGGGCCCCGCCTTTGAGTACGTCGTCAGATGACGTTCGCTTTGCAACTTCCGGTTGTCGCTCCTAGCCCCCCAGCAGCAGCGTCGGCGGCGTGGCGGCATCTCTCCGGTCTCTCTTCGCCTTCCTGGGTTGCGGCGCGCGTCGGGTTTCTTGCTTGTCGTCTGTTGTAGTTAGCAGTAATAAACCCGGACCTCGAGGTACGACTGTTCGCTCTTACGGCCGTGATGGGCATCGAGCCCTATGCGTGCCCACGAAGAGCCGTGCGAGTGGCTCCGGAACTCCCGACAGAAGGAGGCGGCAGAGGAAAATTGAAACTATATGCGCGAAGGCAATGCCCTGTCCCGCGCTTGCCCGAGAGGGTCGCGCGGCGGCACGAGCAGACGATTTTCACGGCTACCGGAAGTGTGCCCGTGACGTCGCGGCTGCCGTGGCTCCAGCGAATGACTCCGTGTGGTGGCCTGGCGACGTCATGGTACAGTGACTTCTTTCTTCCACGATTTTAGTTCCAAAATCGGTCACTACGAGCACACTAATCGGCCCGCGAATTTAAAAAAAAACACGTTTTTTTATTTATAATAAATTTCTGGCTCAGTTCCGAAGACTTATGCTTGGTGTGAATGCTCATTAGCATCATTGCTAAACATAGAAAACATTTACAAGAGACTTTGAATTCTTTACATAGTCCCTTTAAGTACGCATTATCAGGCAAAGGCAAGGAAAACGCGGCGCGGAGGTCATCCCGAGAAGGATACGTCTCTCAATGTTTGCTGTGTTTATTACAGAACGACACAAATAACTGTCAGTGCATCAGCTTTGAAGCTCGTGTTTTTTTCCGCTGCCGCATCGGTTGCAATAGATACCCTCCTATATGTTTTGTGTAAACGCAGCTTGCGATAATGAGATACGCACACATGGTACTAAAATTTTACCGGACGTAGTGTTTATTGAAAGGATGTAGCCATAGAAGTAGTGTGATGTAATCACAAACTTGCCCCATCCTTTGGTAGACTCTCAAGTCAAACGATTTTTCATTCAACTTTTCCCTCCACATACGTTAACGTTACTTAAAGAATTAACGAGGACATTTGCGAGCAATTATTGTCCTCAGTGAAGAGCGGCTCTCTTGATTTACATCGCTGTATTTAGGTTTGTCGACCTGCAAAATGCGTATTTATCGTCGAGGAATTTAGATTTAAAGCTCTTCTGTCCACTTGAATCAAACATGTTACGTTGATAAGAAACAGGACGTATTTCATCCGTCTTAAACTCAATGACTATGTAGCATAGCCTCTGATATCGGCGCGCGAAATTCGGTGTCGGCGCTCGCGTTCTACTTGCGAAATCAACCGGTTACGCCGGCACCTGTATTTCGCTTCTTTTTGTGGATTAAAAAAAGCTCCACTTTGCAGTGTGAGTGTTTTCTTTGTGATTAAATGCATTGTGATATCGATAGAGGCCAATTACTATTTGTTCTCAGCGCCCGTATAAACTGTGTAGTTATACCTCCTTACAGCAGAATCGCATTATGAAAATGATTCCATACTACCAACATCGAGCTGCACAGAGAAGGCTAACCTAATTAGGAAGAAAAGAAGGTGAACCAGGTACGCAGATTATTTTTTCGCGTTGCTAATGAAGCTGATATAACGAGCATTTGTGGAAACATTGAATCCAAATCCTTTTTGTATGCAATTTTGCATCACAAAATTATTAAAAACAGGAACATTCTATGAAGCGAAGGCTTTTGTTGGATGAATCTATTACATTGTAATCTATCTCTGGGTTTCGAAGAAATAGGCTGAACCTACTTTGAGCAAGCTTTAATGGTCCGCAATGGTGAGAACCCACGATGGGAATTCGCAATTATTCTCTCTTAACCCTGTCTAAATGATGATCCGTGACATAACCCGAAATTCCCTCACACACCAAAAATCTCAATTTCGGGCTCTTTTTCTCCAGAAACATCAAATAATGATTTTTTCATTCATTCTTTCTGTTGGTTGCGATACAATGAACATCAAAGTATAGCAAATTGCCAAGGTATACTCATTACTCGCTTCTAAGCAGCGGTGACCCTTGAAGAAAGTTGCCTGTTCTCAGCGCCAAAGGCTATGTAATAAAAGAAAAATATTAAGATTTCAATTTCCAGCTTTACTCAGTCAGAATGCACTTAATGGCAGCAAAGGAAACAAGCACGCAATGACTAGAATGAATGAGCATCTCGTACGTGATTTACACAAATCATGCTAGTGTCAGCTCAGCATGACTGCCGGTTTTACTCCCAATTTTTTTACTCGTCATATAAATCGTGTCCCTGAATCTTGAAACAGAAGAAAAGAACTCACAGAACGGTTATTACTTTGTAACATCAGATGAGTGACAGTTCTGAGGTGTTTCATTTTGTGGTATATGAAGGTGTAGGATATCAGAGCGATGTGCATATATGTACAGTTATAGACCACTGTTTTTATTTTTCACATACACTCGCTCTTCAACCAGCGCTTCCTCCCCACTCTTTTCAAGAAGCCTTGTGATCTGAGAAGTGGCAGGATATATGTTCGAGGTGCTGGACGAAGGCACGATTCTGAAAAACGAAGTTTGTGCCTCCGTTACTGGAGGTCGTTACTAAAGGGGGAGAAGTTAACAGGGAGAGGAAATACGCTGTGACATGTGACGTCACTGGTTCGGACCACTCAGCATAGTGCGTTACTATGGCGAATTTCCGCGACGTTATGAATGGAATCACTGAAACACCCCTCTTCCTCCATTCACGGTAACCGCTTAACCGCCCGTGGTACCAGGCTATGGTATGCCGACTGCTACTGCTACCACTACTACTACTACTACCACTACTACCACCACCACCACCACCACCGCTACTACTACTACTACTACCACTGCTACAACTACTACTACTACTACTACCACCACCACCACCACTACTACTACCACTGCTACTACAACAACTGCTACTACTACAATTACTATTACTACTACTACAACTACTACTACTACTACTACTACTACTATTACTACTGCTACTACTATTGCAATTGCGGATGCTACAACAACGCCACCCCTCAACCCATGGGACAGGCCTTTAACACCTTTAGCAGTAAAAATAACGTTGAAATCTGAACGCCGTGTAGGTAGCCCGACCAAAGCTCTGTGTCACCATCCTGCGAATAAGCTGAACGGCACAGCGTATTGCATATCACTGATGCAGCGACACCGTGACAAGTGTATGACAGAAGACAGCGTTGTATTTGCGTCCAGGGAAAAGATTCGAGAAGACGCGAGGTAGAACTACTACACATCCTAGACACCCGCAGTGCCACCGACGTGCCAGCGATGTGACACCGACGTGCCAGTGATGCGCCAGCGATGTTCCACCGGCCTTTAATACCAATAATTTATCGAACTGGTCTTTAATACCTTAAACCGAAAAGGTTTCCCTCATTCCCCTGTTCTAAAAATTCTCTGAAAATTCCCTGAAAGTTCACGGACAGTCTTTTTTTTTCCCACAGCCCCTATTTCAGACAAAAATTCACAAAAACGGTAAAAATTCCCACATTGAACATTATTGCCCCTTCTTTCGGTCTGCTGGATATTCCAAGCGGTTTCATGCAAAATAA
>NC_135499.1:204486823-204604323 GCF_052857255.1 Amblyomma americanum
CTGAATAGGCGGAAATATTTTGACAAGGAAACCTAGCCGATTTCAGTCTCTGCACATATATGAAGGAGGTCACAGCATTTAAAGCAGTTTTTTTTCTTTTAATGCAGAAGTTCATTTAACATATTAAAGAGAAATTTATTAGACACGCATCTGAAAAGAGACAGCCGTCCCTCGCTCATACAGCTACACAGGGGGAAGTGTATTAATGATCAAACAATCTGGACGAGCATACATGGGAGGGGTGTCGTTCAACTACAGCTCCAGCACAAATAAAGCGCCTCGGCGATAGTCTAACTAGGCACCTAGGCCGCACCTAAATTATACAAAATGTATGACCTTTATGGAGGAAAAACGCTAAGGCGCCCGTGTTCTGTGCGATGTCAGTGCACGTTAATGATCCCCAGGTGGTCGAAATTATTCCGGAGCCCTCCACTACGGCACCTCTCTCTTCCTTTCTTCTTTCACTCCCTCCTTTACCCTTCCCTTACGGCGCGGTTCAGGTGTCCAACGATATATGAGACAGATACTGCGCCATTTCCTTTCCCCCAAAACCAATTAAAAAAAAATGACCTCCAGTCGGTTAAGCAAAAACAAAACCGAAAGGAAAGGGGGGATTCACTCCACAATGTTATTCCCTCACCTTACAATAGACAATATTCACATAAATGAACAAGAAAATGCAAACAGGAAACCCCAAAGAAACCCAACGGGGCAGGGAGTGGACCAGCTAATACCGAAGGGTCGGCATAGCCAGCCCATCCCTTTGCACAACGAAGAACCTCGTGTACTAGCCCCGCAGCAACAGCTACATTTGGGGCTCTCTCCTCCGCAAATTCTGTCTGTCCTGTTTCCGTCCGTCCACCCAGACCTGCCCTCTGGGATCTGCATAAGTGCGGAAGGTGCTGCTGAAACGAGGTTATAAAATGAGCTGTATCCTGTTTGTTGTGCGCGTTAGTTCACGATATCTCAATTTCAGCAGGGCCAAAAGACCAGGTTCTAATATTATCACATAGCATATAACGTTACGTACGCACGGCATATCAAAGGAGATTGTTGTAACGCCAGGCAGCGGCTTTACGGAGGAGCTTCCAGCATGAGCGCAGTGGCGGCACGCAGCCCACCGACGAGCAAACAAGAGTCTCAGTGCAGGCGCCAGATGGCGCCACATGACACGCGTCGGGAACAATTTGACGTGCGCACTGGCACCGCGAAAGTAATACCTTCCGAACCTACCGCGTCCGAGATTCCACCACCATTTTGACTCGCCACTGAGCATTTCAAGCTCTAAGTGTGCTGCTACGGCCTGACACATTGGCGTTGACGTCGGCGGAACATGGGCCACTGCCGATCGCCGAGAACGCCCTTGCTTAAGTAAGCGGCAGGAAAAAAAACATTCTTTCTTTATGGTGACGAAACACGGGCCAGCACGCATGCGCTCCTGCATAGGGGTAGTCTAGTTGTAGCAAAGTTTATGATTTATTGAGGTTTAACTTCCCAAAGCGACTCAGGCTATGATGGACGCAGTAGTGAAGGGCTCCGAAAATTTCGACCACCTGGGGTTCTTTCACGTGTACTGACGTCGCACAGTACAGACGGCCTCTAAAATTTCGCCTCTATTGAAATTCGACCACCGCGGCCGGGATCAAACCCGCGTCTTTCGGGTCAGCAGCCGAGCGCCATGACCACTGAGCCACCGCGGCGGCTAGTTGTAGCACGGATTACATCGCTACATTTTTTGAAAAGGCCCTGTGAGAATGTGGGATAAAGCTGGCTGAAATTCAGCCGTGACAAGTTCAAAGTGTTCGTGGTTCTCTCACGCAGAGAAAAAAGCATTACCATGTTCACCTTTTTCTCCGAGTCTCTAGGCAAATATGTTTATTCACAATACTATTTTTTAAAGCATATGCCTATGGTCAGAGTAACAAGCACGTGAGGCTCCCCACAAAGATTTACATAACAGATGTGTTATTAATATTTTAAAGGGAGAGCTAATGCCTTTTCAAGCTAACCAAGAAAAGTGTAAAAGGATTTAAATATTTTAATGCCACCGTCAGTAACGTTTCAGTCCACCACGAAGCCTGAAGACCGGAAGAGGACTCTCTATATCTCTCATTTCCTTGCATTTCTCGCAGCTGTTCGAATCAGCACAATGTAAGCAGGACTGATAAGCAATGAAACCCAGTGAGGTGCGTGAAGCGGTTATAGCCAGCGATCCACAGACAAATTCATGGCTATGTGCGAGCCTAACTATTTCGGCCGATTGAAATCAGCCACAAGTGTCAGACCGAGAGTCAGGACAACGAGTGCTTTAAGCGCTTCCCGCGCTTCCAAGTCCTGTGACCGCTGCAGATCACTCCCGCTTGTGGGAGCCCCGGGCGGGTATTATACTACTACAGCAACCACTGGCGTTACAATTCTCTTGGACGATGGAGATTCGCTGCTCAAGTTGACCTCGGTGTGGCATGCGGACCTTTTCAGATCACTGCTTTTATTGTCACCGCTGCTTTTCATATCACATAAATTAATGTTTTATTCAGACTAATCCAACCTTCTGCAGATGGCCCTTTCGGAAAGACAACTTTCATGCCGCACCTCAGAATGGCTTGTATACTAGCACTGAAGTTGAATTACTTGAATAATTGTATCGTATAGTATCGTACCGTATCGTATCGTACCATGCCGCATTGTGCTGTACGGCATGGTACGGTAGGATTTGGCATGGTATGTAATAGTATGGTGTATCTGGTATGGTATGGTATGGTGGTATGGTGGCATGGTAGTATGGTAGTATGGTAGTATAGTATGGTATTGCTATTTAGCTTCCTAAAGTGATCAATGTTCAGAGACTCCGCAGTGGAATTCGGCGGATTAATTTCGACCACCTGGTGTTCTTTAACGTGCAGTAACATCACGCAGCCAACTTTGGCATTTGTTCTCTGTGGATATACGCCGGCCGCGGCCAGAATTCAATCCCACGTGCTTATCTAAGCATCCGAAAGCCATAACCACTAGCCTTGATCAACCACAACGTTAAGGCAAACAATTCCTGTCGTTTGCTCATGCACGTTTCTACCTTGTTAAGAAAACAAGTATGGCGGGTACCAGGATTCATTACCAGCATCGCATGCAAGCTGGCAAGTATGATAATGTACGTACCTAGACTTCAGAATTCTGGTCAAGCAGAGTTAATCGTGCAGTCTGACCGTTTTTGTTTAATGCAGGCAGCAAACTTTCAGTACACTTTCGCAATTCTTTGAACTTTTTTTTAGAAGCGTGCCAAAACACTTGCCAAAAATAGTTGCATAAATGAAGCTTGTTTCATAAGGGCAACCAGATAAAACGATTTCACGAGGTGCGCTCATGGTAGCGCATTTAATAATTTTCCAACCGGCCGTGTAGCAAACGCCGATAACTTAGAAAACTGTTCGCTGCAAAGCTCGCAAGAAAAACAAATTAAGGTGTTGCCAATCCTAATGGACTGTCAGGAAGCAAAAATATGGTTTCACATCATGAAACAAAACTTCTTGTGATGGCAGACGAACATTACCGATTGCGGTGGAAGGGTCTATAAAGACAAAATACACCGTAAGATAAGGTAGTGTTGTTTTGATTCGCTTACTTCGCTATACGGTATGGTAATTTAGGGTCATTTTACACCGCACGCAAGTGCTATCAGCTGAACTATAAAAGCAATCGCACTTGTTTTGAATTCAACAAATGCGGGAGTAAAACTTTTGGGCGCCCGTGGAGCTAGTTTCCTTGGCTCACTTGCGTGTTTGCAATATAATACAAAAAAAAACAACCCGCAGCAACACCAGATATGCGAGCAGTGCATTGCGCGATTTGTACAATATCCGTGTGCCTGCTTACCTAAATATGTTTCCTGCGAAACAACTTGCACAATGTCTTCCTGAAAAGCCCGCCTGGATATTTCGCAAGCCAATCTAAATGAATATACCCGTCGCAAAAGGCGCAATCATATCACGAGGCCCATTCATCATTCTCGCATATCTTACCGTTTACACGGTTACTGTCAGTGTAACAGTTTATCATAACAGCTTTGCTTTCGCATGTTTCTGACATGCTTAAAAGCTACCCCCTGTCGGCCTAGTTTACGCATATTTATTCAAATTTGTTGCGCGACAAAAAAGAGAAGACAAGTGTGGATGTGCATTTTGAGATGTTTACATGCCCTATGCACGGTGAAAGGATGTCTGATACAAGTAATTTTATTTCATACTGCGTAAATCACTCAAGCCCTTTGTTTTTCTGCGTTTCCCCAACTTCCCTGTTTGTCGGCAGTGTTAAGATGCGTATGGCTGGATATGGTCTCTTTTCTTGACGTCTACCTAACCATAACAAAGTGAGCACTTTTCCACCGCCCACGCCGCGTTTCACTAGATAGCTTTATCTGGGTTTTGTGTCCCCGGTCCGTAATGCATTTGTATTACAGTTTACTACTCATTTTACATCCATCTGAGGGCTGCTTTCGTAGAGAGTGGCCGTAACTCGCGTTCTCTTAACGACATCCTTAGGCGAACGCGAGTTGGAATAGATTCGCTACCAAAGACAGTCAAGTCACTGCATAAATTTTTTATAAACAAACCAGCTGTAGCAATACTTCGAACGACGGTCCTAAAGGAAAGAAACAAATTCCGCTTGAACAGCCATTACTGTTTCCACTGTGCCTATCTCAATGGAGTACTCCAGCGGAAAACGGCAGTTACTTCAGTTGTGGTGAAGGCACCGCGACTTAGATTTAAGATGAACGCTGTTTGTCTGCTGAGATGATTATAGAAGAGCACAAAGTTTCGCCTTCAATTGTTAATATTGTACGCATGTGTAAATAGAATTTAAAGTAAAGGTACATTTCCACTCCAACATTTCTCTAGCGGCACCCATGTGGCTGACAACTGCAACAGCAGGTTTCCTTTTTTAACTGAGATGATACGATGGCTGCGGCTCAACCGAGGTTTTTAGTTCGCTCTTGCGGTTAACTGTGAACCAAAATGCCATTATTACTGGCCTCGGTGCATCAGTGGCTTCAGCGTTTAGCTGCTGAACCTAAGACTGCGGGTTTGATCCCGGCCCCGGCGGCCGTATTTCGATCCAGGTAAAAAAAAAAAAGAATGGTCGAGTTTTCAACATAGTTAAACCGAGTAGACATGAAAAAACATGTGTTGATACTGATTAGTCCATGGTTTTGTTTTGCTGGGTCGTCGGCACGTCTGGCGACGATATTAGTCTCAGGCTATTCTGTAGTCATGGTTGCAAGCTCATCCTATCTGTTCGCGCCGCACATGGAAGTTGACGAAGACGACGACGTGCAGTGCACAGCGCGAGAGTGTGTTGCAGTTGAACACGAGAGAGAGAGAGAGAGAGACAAAACAATTATTATTTCATTGAATTGTTCTACGAGTCAAGTAGCCGGACTCCTCAGTTCAGGACTCCGGTGGCTTGGGCGGATGCCTGGACCAGTCTGATGATGGGACGCTGGTCCTCCAGACCATTGCTGGTCAGGGCTGCCTCCCACTGCTCGTATGATGTCTGTAATGTTTTTAGATGAGGTGGTTTTGGGGGACAATTCCAGGAAATGTGAAACAGCGTAGGCTTTTCGCCGCACCATGGACAGAATGGGGCGGTATTTGGAAGGGTGAATGAAGCTGTACAAGTACAGGTTATGGAAGGTATTCGTTTGTATTCGCCTCCAAAATGTGGCTTTTTCTGTGATGAGTTTAATATGGGGAGGGGGATATATTCTACGATCTAATCCAAGCATCTCCAGCCGTCCCCCATAGTTTGATGGTAGAGGGGTGAGGTACGGGCAAGGATCCGCTCGGTTTGTTAGCTCACGAGCTAGATCGTTTGCACGAGTTTAACACGAGGCGTGATCGGCTGCGGCGATGGCATAGTGCTCTCTTGCAGTGGCCAGCGAAGCTGACGTGCACGCGCCGCCGCGGGTTCGAATTGCAGTCATGGCAATCTATATTTATTAGTTTATTTATTTATTGGTCATTGTCAAGACTTCAGCGATGGCCCCGGCTCTTGCAAGATTGGTCGTGTAGTGAAGCAGTGCTTTCGCTCTACAAAGCACCCGTGTGCTGCACGATACCGGCGCACGTAAAAGAACTCCAGTGGTCTAAATTATGCCGGAGCCTTCCAGTAATGCTTCCTTATAATCCATGTGTCCCTTCGGGACGTTAATTCACAGTTCCAACAATTCACGACTTATAATTTTAAAATGCTGTGATCATCTGAGTCTTATTCACTGAAGCTTCTTACAAAATGTTCCCTTCGAAGTTTTTTAAAATGAAATTACAACAAACTGCAGAAAGCTTTTTGGAACTCATCCTGCCTGCACATTAGTCACTGCCTGAACGGAGTACTTAATGTTATTACATAAACTATAAGGCCAGGAGTTATGAAAACCGAACGTATTAAGCTTTAACCTCCATATCATTTCTGAGGCCGTCATTCACAGATCGTGTGATATGCTTTTCTGCTTGTGTGCTAAACGTAGGCCAGAGTGCCTTGCTATTCTGCATAAAACTGTTTCTCCTCGTCCTCATATTTTCGCGAATGATGAAATCTTCTTGTCCGCCCTGCCACGAGAGTGAATGTCTTCTAAGGTTTTCTGAAGGCATACAGCACCAATCAGTATTGCACAAACAGCACGAATGGTACCCTGAAAAGGCTAGACATCGACGACACTCCTTTTATTCTGGGTTTGAGGCGAGGGGCTCGTTCTTCTGTGTCCCACGCGTGTGAAGTCACACTGGCGCATAAACTGTCTCCCGAACTCAGCAGCTTTACTTCCTACAGCGCAGCGGCTGCAGCTTATGCCTTCGTCTTCACTCTCACCATATCAATTATTAGCCCTAGTACAAAGTTCAGCGATTTACGCATCAGTATACTGCAGTGGCCAGCTTGTGTAAGCGCTAAGGCTCAACACTCATTTTAAAGCTGCAGGCATCAATACGCTGAATAACATAACATAAGATAACATTAATGTCATCACTGTTATATGGTCCAGACGTACCTGGGTCTTGTTACCACAGTCGTCAATTATCGTTGCGGCTTAAACTGGAGACATAAATCAGGTCATTGTCCGAGGGTCACTAATCGGGAATTTCAAGTGACACGATACTACAAGAGACAACAGGGTAAATACCAAAGGAAATTGTTCATGCAGGTACTGTTTAAAAAGATGCAGTAGAGTAGTTTTCAGCTTCAAATAGAGGGACCATATGCTAAAGCATTCATATTTTTCACTGGCCCTGTACAGCCCCGCTGCTTCTGTTGGCTTCTCGTTCAAATAGCAGCGACGAAGAGCCAATGCCGACGTGCTTGCTAGCTTGACCTTCGAAAACAACCGTTTTTTTAAGAAAAAGTGAAAAAAAAGGATACGAACGTCGATGGAGCTTGAATTTCGTTTCCATTGTACACATCGTGGCCGTGTTACAATTTCTAGCATTTATTTCCGTGCCACTGCTAGCGTGGAGAAAGACGTACGTGTTTCGGGAAAAAAGTGAAGCGAACAAACAAGCAAAAACGCTGCCAGATCATTAAAAAAAAAACGGAGGCCCCCTCAAGCGTTCCGTCAAATGATCGATGGAACGCTTCTGAAAAGCGCCCACTGAGATTTAAACTTGTTGGTTTTATATGTGCTTCCTTGCCCCTGTAAAAAAACCCTTCCAAGATTTTGAGAACGCGTCCCCCCCCCCCCCGCCCCCGTCTAAAAAAAAAAGAAAAATTTTTTTTTTCAATTTTTTTTTGCTGTCACGCTAAATCAAACGGAACATATAAAAAGGAACGGGAGATGGGATGTTTCACATAAACGACGTTCTTCCGATCTCCGACAGGCTAGACACCCGACATTGTTTAAGACGTCTCTGTCATGCGGCAGAAACTGAGTTGTGCAAGAGCAACAGCAAAGAAGGAACGCTCGTAAGCTACGTAGGTCTTTGTAGAAAATGGGTGAATAGCTGCGCTGATACGCTGCACAAGCCAAAAATATTATCCGGCCAATCATCTTTTTCTACCACTTTATTATCGTTGTTCTTAACATCTGCCCACTCAAAAAGTGTGGCATGATTCAGGACGAAAGCTTAGACGGAGACACAAGCCTACTTAAATACTAGCATGTCAGAAGTTTCGACATCATTTATAATTAAAAAAGGAAAAGGTTAATATCAGTTTTGGTTGCATAGCATTTGTTTTTTCTGTCGTATGTGTCGCATAATGGGTGTGTCTTGGACGTTATGCAAGTTTTCGATCTCGTAAGAGTTGTAACAGCAGTGTGCCATTAAAGATAGCTTAATGACGTCAGTACTCTTGGCTTGCATGGGTACAATTTGACCAATGAGAATCACAGTAACATCGAATCTATATCAAATAAAATATATCACGTGTGGCCCTGTAAACCGTGCCCGTAGCTCCAAGGAATGGGAGTGGGCCTTCCAGTGGGAGAGGGGGAAGTATAGAGACAGAGGCTGCATAGCATCTTTGTGAACAAATTCGTGGCGTGAAGACAACAAGTGACGTATCGCCGATGCATAGGCAGGCGTATGGTTTTGATGTTCCCGGGACGCCTGTAAATTTGATGGGACAGCTTATGAGCGCCATGTCCCCTCACCCACCAGCGATGCCACAGTTTGCCAGCTGCCATGGTTGGTACGTGGCAAAGTGGATAGAGGGAAATTCTTTACACTTGTAAGGTATGTGAGGTCATGCAAGGCAGCTCCCAACGAGGCTCTTATGCTTTCGTATGGTCGCAGCTAATGATAGCTAGGTGCCCTCCAAGTCGCGTTTTTTAAAGCCGAGTTTGAACAGGAACACACTTGAGTGAGCAATGACGCCTGCAGCTAACGCAGTTGGTACGCAGTTAACAAGGAATGTGAGTTGTTTGGTTTGGTTTATGGGAATTTAACATCCCAAAGCGACTCAGGCTGTGAGAGACGCCATCGTGAAGGGCTCCGGGAATATCAACCACCTGGGGTTCTTTAACGTGCACTGACATCGCACAGTACACGGGCCTCTAGAATTTCGCCTCCATCGAAATTCGACCGCCACTGCCGGGATCGAACCCGCGACTTTCGGGCCAGCAGCCGAGCACCATAACCACTCAGCCACCGCGGCGGCTACAAGGAATGTGAGAAGACAGTGTCATTGCATCTGATGCCTCACGAATATACCTAAGTATCAGAACACTCAGCTGTCATATACCTCAGCTGTCATACAGGCACTGCGTAATCAGGGGGTAGAGGAACCTTATGTGAAAATACTGGAAGAAAGCTATAGCAACTGCACAGCTACAATAGTCCTCCATAAAGTCAGAAATAAAATTCCAATAAGGAAGGGCGTCAGGCAAGGAGATACGATCTCGTCAATGCTATTCACCGCCTGTTTACAGGAGGTATTCCGAGGCCTGAATTGGGAACAGTTGGGGATAAGAGTTAACGGAGAATACCTAAACAATCTGCGATTCGCTGACCACATTGCCTTGCGGAGTCACTCACGAGTTGAATTGCAAGGCATGATCAATAATTTAGACAGGCAGAGCAAAACGGTGTGTCTAAAAATTAGCACGCAGAAAGCCAAAGTTATCTTCAACAGCCTAGTAAGGGAACAGCAGTTCACAATTAGAACCGAGGCGCTTGAAGTGGGAAAGGAATACGTCTACCTAGGGCAGGTAGTGATAGCTGATCCGGATCATGAGAGGGAAATAACTAGAAGGATAAGAATGGGGTGGGGCGCATATGGCAGGTTCTCTCAGATTATGGATAGCATGCTACCAATATTCCTCAAAAGAAAAGTGTATAACAGCTGTGTCTTGCCGGTACTCACCTGTGGGGCAGAAACGTGGAGGTTAACGAAAAGGGTTCAGCTTAAGTTAAGGACAACACAGCGAGCCATGGAAAGAAAAATGATGGGTGTAACGTTCAGAGACCGAAAACTGGCAGAGTGGGTGAGGAAACAAACGCAGGTTAAATTCATCCTAGTCGAAATCAAGAGGGAAGAAATGGGCTTGGGCAGGGCATGTGACGCGAAGGCAAGACAACCGCTTGTCCTTAAGGGTAACGGAGTGGATTCCAAGAAAAAGTAAGCGTAGCAGGGGGCGGCAGAAGTTTAGGTGGGCGAATGAGATTAAGAAGTTTGCAGGCATAGGGTGGGTGCAGCTGGCAAAAGACCGGGTTAATTGGAGAGACATGGGAGAGGCCTTTTCCCTGCAGTGGGTGTAGTCAGGCTGCTGCTGATGATGATGACGATGACGACGACGACGATGATTATGATGATGACAATTATAACACTCTCGCGCGCGGTTAACATACGAATAGGCCCATTACCGCTCTGACAGCATCGGGTCTCGTCATGTTTTCTTTATTTTAGCGTGCGGAAGGGGGGAAAGGGTGAGCTGGGAGGGAACTGTTTGATGTTCCAGCTGTGCAATCAATTTAAATTGTGATACCTTTTTTCTGTTGTCTGCTCCTAAGTTTTATGTTTTCGTACGCATTTCGGTAGGTAACCTAGATTTATAAATGCATTTATTATAAAGAGAAACTGGAGTCGCTGCTGTATTCAGACAGATGCAAAAATTTTCATGCAGCATGTGCGTCCTTAACAGTATTTACCAACTGTCACATTTTTTGTTTTTTCTACTAAAGAATCTAGTAGTCACAAAACAAAAGCTTTCAAATGCCGCTTTTATCATACAATAAATGCGAATTTGCCGGCTCAAGACCACAAAAAAGGATAGAAGGTAGAATAAAGATTGCGCCGTGCTCAAGCTCGTCTTTGTTCCTCGATACCAAATTTTGCTACGTAGCTTACCGCTCGGTCATTCCCACTATAGTACGCGCATAGTAACCTTCTTTCTGATGAAGACAAGAATAGGCTGTGGCATGGGGTCAAGGTTCGGGTGCGTGGTGAAACCTGCCATGTTATCAGTTCAGAGACATCAAACAAGCCTGAGGTCGCGCTCGCCTCTAACGCAGTTGAAAAGAATAATGTCCATGGCGAAAGAATTAACTAGAAAAACAGAACATGCTACAACAATAGCAGAACCTCTGTGACAATGCAAATACTTGTCCTTGGATGCTTCTCAATTATGCAGCGTTTGTACTTAAAAAAAAAGGAACACCCTAACAAACAGAGAAATGGATGTGACCCTGCAGCGTAGGGCGTGCGCAACAACTTATAACTCGTTTTAGCGCGAACCTTGTTCAAACAGTGCGAACCGGGAAATCATGCTCGAAGAGAAAATTTAATCTGTGGCAGAGGAGACAAGTAACCCAATAAACCACAGAGGCAGCAAAACAAGAGCAAAAAATCGAGTACGCGAGATGCCTACCGTGGATGTAGTGAATGAAGTCATCGACGGCGTGAATAATAAATACAGAAATGAAAACAGATGACGGGAATGAGTGCAAGTTGCGGATGGAACGAGGGGAGACAAACAGACGGGAGCAGCAGGCGGCGTGGGAAAGAGGGCGTGGGAGAGGGGGAACGAGCTGAGGCAGCAGAAAGTTGCGGTCATTTCTCTCGCGTTCTTTCTTTTTCTTTCTTGTGTAGATGAGCGCGGATATAGCCCTAGGGAATAATATGATTACGGACCTAATCGTGGCTATAAAGAGAAAAGATCAGAGGCAAAAGGGCAGTGTGGAAATGACACGAGCAGCTCGGAAAATATGGACGTCGTGGACGTTGCCACCAGGCAATATAGAGGGCGCGGTGGTAGCGAGTGCACTAGCACGGCGGTGGTGTTGAGAAACGAAATTTTCGAAGATTGAAGAGTAAGGAGAGAAATGCGGGAAGTATTTGCACGGGTAGGAGTCTGGGGAGAGTCTTTTCTGGCGCGATATGTATTAGCTCCTTAAGTGGCGTTCTTGCCCTTTTAACCTTATGCACAGCCGGTATAAGGGGAAATGTAAGTTTCAGGTATACAGACATCAATACTTCTAAGCTCTCGAATGGCTGAAAATTAGTCGAATAGGTTAGCGAAGTAGAGATGACGCTTAAGTGCGCTGTCATTTCTACGTAACATGCATCAACGGTATACACGAACAGCAGCAGTTTATAATCGCGCCAATGTTCAGGAGTAATTTTTCCAAGAGCTTCGGTGCCAGCACCATAGACCATTCAGCCACATGTAATATGCGTGCCCAGTTGTGACAAAATAAATATAAAAGAAGCAGTGCACACTCACATAAGTACGGGCATTACGTCATTTATCTGATGTGAATGGTATACAGTACTGGAGAAAATAGATCAAGTAGCTGTTTGTGCATGAATTGCGCTGTTCGTTTATATTATGTTAAAAAGAGAACAAAAGAATAGTTTAAAGAATGCTCATATGAACCGGTAAAATCTGTTTGAAGGTTAGCGTCCAGAAATTTTTTTGAAACTCTCAAATTGGATGCTTTATTATTAAAACGCCAGATTTATAAAATTAACATTCTAGGAATCCTTAAATCATTTTCAGTTAGGAATACGAGCATGACGCGACAAATTCACAAAAAAAATCACACCTGTAGCGGATAGCAAAATTTGTCAGCAAGAAAATGGCAGAAGACTTGGTACCAAGCTCATTGTTTTGCGAAATATCATTCGGTGCGTTCGCTAGCTGGTACGGAAAAGCGCACTGTTTGCCCAACGAAGGAGGTTAAATTCACGTGGAGCAAAGAAATCACTGCTACGTATAGAGCTTACTCTAAGACAAAGCTGCAAGCTCGCGATGTGCACAGTTGTTCACAAAGCGCCTTAGAGGGTTAACGTAGCTCTTCCCTTATCTCTGCAAGCTGCAACTGCGAATGTGTGGACAATTTATCCACAGGAAAAGCTCCGTTGCCTCCGTACGCGTAAACGCTCTTGTATTATTTATTCACTAAGACCGTCCGCTTCACGGTGCCTCGGGATAACACCCGTAAGTTGGTCCGAAAAATATTTACTTCGTGTAATCCACTCGCTCGTAACAGACTTTCACCAAGCTCTATGCTTTTCAAAGCCGGACGCAAATAAAGCCATCTTTTATTAGAATCACTTGTTCTGTTTCCCTTTCTTCCTGTTTTGACTGGCAAAGTTAATACGTTCAGCTGCTGATTAGTCAGCAATATTTGTTGGGCTTCAACGAAATACGAAAGCAATGACACTCCTATGATAATATCATGTCGAATGAGGAACTTACAGTGAGCGTGATTATACTGGAGCATGTCATAATCGCGCCGAGTGGTCGTTGTTAAATATGTAATGAAGAAGTGCACTAAGAGAGGCTCTTTGTTAATGTGTGTCAGTTTATCTAATAATCAGCGTAAACGGCAGCACAAAAAAAAAAACACAAGTGATCGTGGTGTTTTTTTTTTTTTTGCTCTTCACGTAATTCATCCCGTCTCTGCTTATAGTAAGGTTCCTATGCACGCGTGTATCGTTTTTACTTACTACTGTAAGGGAGTTTGTACTGACGCAATCACATTGGTTTCTTGGAGTTCCGTTTTGAAACATAAGTAGTACCTCACAACTTAATTCAGCAATTTGTAGAGCACCAGGGTGCTTCAGTAAGCAGCGCACTACACCGCAAAATCTACAGCCGAGGAAACGTGATAGTTATCGTCTCTCTTGCACTCAGCTCTAAGCTTTTGAGTGTATTATGCTAACCTTATTCGAGTATTTTATAGCGCTCCTTAAAACCTGGGGTAGTTTGCTGCATCTCGTCCGTAGTGTGGAGCAAGATGACTGAAGGCCTAAAAGAATGAACCAAAACAGATGAATTAATGGCTGAAAAAAAGTTACAACACTCTCAAAAAAGGAAAACGCACGCAACGTATGAACTAGAGCAGGCAGGTTCTCAACCAGAACTGCGTCTATAGCGTAGCTCCTGCCGCGCTTTTTGAAGCGCATGCCGTGCTGAGTACGAGCCCAAACAGCCTTCGTCAAGTTAAGCCACGATACGTGCGCGGGTGGCGGCAGCATTAACTTTTAATTGATAGTAACCGTAATAGTAAAAGTAAGTGGGACGATTTCAGCGCTCTTCCAGCGGTCCTTGAATACAACTTCATTGTTATTTTTGCTCCCTTGGACATCGATCTATGCACTTTGCCCAAAGCTAAAGTGCAGTAATAGCTCTTATTCTCACCGAGCTAATAGCAAAACTTATGTGCCCTCTCAGAAGTTTTGCAGTCTCTTAAACTCATCTTAAACTATACTCAGTAGAGGCCTTGCACAACCATTCTTGAAGCAGTCCGCGGCCATTTGACCTGCGGGTTAAGTGTCATAAGATCCGCCCACTGGCTGAAAAGAATTGAGTTACACACGAGCGCTCGAGGTAATAAAAAAAATAAGTCAAGCGTCGGACCCACTTGAAACAGCATGAGCTGTTAGAGAACCCAAAGCAACTTATCCTGGAAAGTGAACATTTCCAGTGGATAGTATTCACTTTATTCCGTCTGCCATAAAAATCAAGGGCGTCCAGTGAAAATCCTTAGGATTTGTAACTTGACGGAGAAGTGTTATTTGCCCTCTCTGCGCCACATAATTTCTTCTCTCTCATCATTGATTAAACTACAATTGTTTCTATTATTCTTCCTAGAAGAGCGAAAATACATTTTTCTCTGCTTTTTTATTTTTTTTACTTTTCCTCGCTCATAAGCGGTACGCTAAACGCCGGGCCTTACACTTATAGAAGCAGTACACGTAAACTTACAGCGTGTCTCGAGAACACGCGCGGTAAATTTAGTGGTTAACAGTAATATCGGAACGTTTATTAATAATGACTGCTTTCAATTGCTTGGCAGTAATGACAGTCTTGACAAGTCGGTGATGACTCATGCTTGAAACCACGGCGTAAAAAGGACCACAGGTAAAGAACAGTTTCCTCGCAGGCGCAACTCAGTCTATCTCAGCTTTTCCAAGCAGGCGTATTGTGGCACCCGCCGCGGTGGCTCAGTGGTTAAGGCGCTCGACTACTGATCCGGAGTACCGGGGTTCGAACCCGACCGTGGCGGCTGCGTTTTTATGGAGAAAAAACGCTAAGGCGCCCGTGCGATGTCAGTGCACGTTAAAGATCCCCAGGTGGTCGAAATTATTCCGGAGCCCTCCACTACGGCACCTCTTTCTTCCTTTCTTCTTTCACTCCCTCCTTTATCCCTTCCCTTACGGCGCGGTTCAGGTGTCCAACGATATATGAGATAGATACTGCGCCATTTCCCTTCCCCAAAAACCAATTAATAATAATAATAATAATATTATTATTATTATTATTATTATTATTATTATTATTATTATTATTATTATTATTATTATTATTATTATTATTATTATTATTATTATTATTATTATTATTATTATTGTGGCCTGCCGGAAAGAATCGTGTGGCGTGCCGGAACGATGCGAAAGACGCAGCATGGTGAGTGGGTGTAACCGTGGTAAGGATTCCTTCTCCATTGTATTCGTTCACTTTTTTTTATCGGTCACGCTCGAATTTTGATGCCACTGCCAGGCAACAGAATTGATTGCGGGCTACCAACCTTGTCGTAAAGGGCGACATCTGCTGATCAAAAGGAGCAGCGAATGTAAAAAAAAAAACGACCCCACGTTAGGTAGTGCCGAACGCCTTTTTAGGCTTAGCTGAAGAAACAGCAGCCATCATATTGCCTGTTGCGTGATCAGTGAAAGGCCGGATGTAGAATTACAGACCCCCCCCTGCTGTGGATCGGTGATTTTCGCATTCGGCTGTTGAGTTCAAGGTTTCGGGATTGAATCCCCGAGCACGCCGACTGCATTTCGACAGCGGTGAACTGAAAAAAAGCGGCTTTGTACTGCGTGTTGCGAGTTCGTGATGAAGAATTCCCTAGGTGGTGGAAATCAATCCGGAGCCCTCCACTACGGTGGTCCTTAAATAGCATCTGTACCTTCGGGACTTTTAATGCCACAAAACTCATCACATCACATCACATCACTTTATTTTCCTTAAAGACCCCTTGCGGGGTGTTACATAAGGGGTGGGTTTTTATGAAGTACAGGTGTTCAATGCAGTCATGAATGTTCCAGGGCAGGTGATGGCAGCGATATCGTGGGGAAGGTCGTTCCAGTCAGCTGCTACTCGGCAAAAAAATGAATTAGAGAAAACAGTGGTACGGGCACGTGGGCGCAAAACTTGAAGAGGGTGACTGATGCGATGGGATCTGCGCGGCGGGGGTGCGCAGATGTAGGGTTCTTGTCTGAGTGGCGAATAAAAAAACTTGTGAAATAAGACGAGACTGGCAGTGCGACGGCGAGCAGAAAGATTAGATAGACCTGATTGCAATTTTAGAGATGATATACTAACGTCGTATGAATACGAGGAATCAATGAATCTGGTGGCCCTGTTCTGCACAGCTTCGAGGGCGTTTGTTAGATATGCTTGGTGAGGGTTCCAGATGGCCGATGCGAATTCCAGTTTAGTTCTGATGAGTGAAATGTATGCTTGTAGTCTTACATGTTGAGGGGCATCCCGCAGGTGACGTTTCAAGAAGCCAAGTGTTTTATTAGCTGATGATATCAGGTTAGTCACATGCAGACGCCAGGATAAATCATTAGAAATGGTGATACCTAAGTATTTGTACGACTGGACGAGGTCGACAGAGGAGTTAGAAATTGTGTACTGGAAAACAAAAGGATTTCGGCGGCGGTGAAAAGACATATACTTACATTTGTTAGGGTTGAGTGTCATCAGCCGCTGCAAACACCAGTTTTGCACATGGTTTAGGTCAGCCTGTAGGGATTCTTGGTCAGAAGGGTTAGTGACTGAACGATAAATAACGCAGTCATCAGCAAACAGACGGATATGCCAAGATACATGCTGGAATAGGTCGTTAATGTAAATAAGGAATAACAAAGGACCGAGAACGGAACCCTGCGGGACGCCGGAGGTTACTGGAAGCGGGTGGGAGGGCTGATTATTAATGAAGACAGACTGAGAACGATGCGTGAGGAATTCTTTAATCCACGCGATGATGTTTGGATCTAGGTTCAGCTGAGAGAGTTTGAGAAGCAAGCGTTCATGAGGTACTTTGTCGAAAGCCTTGGCAAAGTCTAGGAATATGGCATCAGTTTGTAGGTTAGTGTCAAGGTTGGCGTGAATGTCATGAAGAAAAATGGCTAGCTGAGTTTCGCAGGAAAAACCTTTCCAAAATCCATGCTGGGACGGATGGAAGAAGTGATTGGAATCTAGGAATTGTATGATTTGGCTGTAAATGACATGTTCTATTAATTTGCAGGGTACACTTGTTAATGAAATAGGGCGATAATTAAGAGGTGAATCAGTAGTAGCTGTTTTGTGGATGGGAACGACCTTCCCCACTTTCCAGTCGTCAGGTATGGTTCCTTCAGACAATGATTGCGTAAACAGTGCAAAAAGGATACTGGAGCAAGCTAGTTTAGCGTTCTTTAAAATTTGAGTTTATATCATCTATGCCGGTAGCGGATGAGTTCTTTATTTTATCAATTATGCATGAAATTCCGCTACTGTTGAAAGTTATGGGTTCCATGGCTGTGGTGATAACAAGTGGTAGTGTAGAACAGGGCAATTCGGATTCGTCAGTAAAAACGGACGAAAAAGCAGTGTTAAATGCGTTTGCACATTCGGTATCAGTCATTGTAACACCGGCATTGTTAGTGAGGGTGATAGCGCGCGTTTCTTTTGGGTTTATCACTTTCCAGAATTTTTTGGGGTTATCGATTATCATTTTTGGTAGGTCGACTTCGTAGAAGGAGCGCTTAGCTTTAACAATCGCGGCCAAGTACAAGTGTTCCACTTCATGGTATTTTACCCACGCATTTGGGTTTCCTTGTCGCTTCGCTGTACGAAATGCGCGTTTTTTCTTATTTTCGAGTCTTTTTAGTGTTTTGGTGAACCACGGCTTCTGATTACGCTTCCTAAAACTGCACGTCGGGATATATTTATTGGTTACGTCAGCTATTTTGTGTTTGAAGAGTGTCCAGTTTTCATTTACACTTCTGCTATGAAAGGATGTTTCAAACATTGACAAGAAGTTATTTAATTCATTGCTGATTGCTTCGTAGTTTCCCTTGTCGTAGAGCATAATAGTTTTCCGGGAAGGTTCTTTTAACACAGGTGTAAAGCTGAAAGTGGCATGAATTACTTTATGGTCGCTGATTTCGCGGAGGTACGTAAGGGATTCTAAGCTATCTGGATGAGTGGTCAGAATGAGGTCTAGAGTGTTAGCTGCTTCTCCTGCGACACGTGTTGGTTCAGATACTAATTGGGTCAAATTAAAATTAAGACAGACATCAAGGAATTCTCTCGACTCTTCCTGACTGACCATGGGCTGAGGTTGACTATTCCAGTCGATATTGGGGTAGTTGAAATACCCAAATAGGAGGATATGTGCCTTAGGGTGCTTTGAAACTAGTTGATTTAGGATATTGTGAAGCTTGCGAGGAAAGTCGGGACTACTTCGAGGTGGTCTATAGCACACCCCAATTAGAAGTGACAGGGGTGAAGCACGGCAGATGAGCCATAGTATTTCCAAGTCCGAGCAGACATTGATGACGGAGCATGATAACTGTTCGTTGACGGCAATTAGAACTCCCCCTCCGCGGGCTTCTTTCCTATCGCCGCGAAAAAGACGAAAATTTGGCAAATCAAACAAGATCTCTGAGTCATTTATATCACTGTTCAACCACGTTTCGGTTAATATAAGTAGATCGCTGCCTGATGATGAAATAAGGTTTAACACGATATCGCGTTTCGGC
Source organism: Amblyomma americanum (assembly GCF_052857255.1). Classification (NCBI taxonomy): domain Eukaryota; kingdom Metazoa; phylum Arthropoda; class Arachnida; order Ixodida; family Ixodidae; genus Amblyomma; species Amblyomma americanum. The sequence continues at coordinate 204,505,571 of NC_135499.1, forward strand.
AAGAAGCTGCGGATGTTAGTAAAGATAACCGATAGGGAAAAGTTGGCACGAGGAGTAGGTGGGGAATAATGCGGTGGCCGGCAGGGGTGAGTTGATTGTTAAGATATTTATTTAACAGTTTCAGAACTTTCATCAAAAATGTAACGCTTTGGGCCTATATGCAGCGTTTTAAACCGCAGGGAATAAGACACAGACTTTGCCTTAGCGAAAGCTATAAGCTGTTTTCGGCAATTCTGGACGCGGCGCGAAAAATCTTCACCTACGCTGTAGCCTGTATCTTTGAACTTTGGACCTTTGGAAAGAACTGATTCTTTTGTTTTGAAGGATGTAAATTTGACGATAATCGGGCGTTGCCGATCCTGAGAGTGTCTTCCGAGGCGGTGAGCACGTTCAATTTCGATTGGGCGTAACTGGATATCAAGGTATTGAGAGCAGTGGCGAGTGATTATTTCTTCGGATTGCGAATAGGTTTCAGAGAGGTTGGTATCAGGTAAACCATAGAAAATTAGGTTGTTTCGCCGGGAGCGGTTTTCAACGTCTTCCAGGCGAGCCTCTAGCACACTAACTAGGCGAGTCGTTTCGGTCGTAGTGGTTTGGATTGCTTCTAGGTCAGTGCGCATTGTAGACAGATTTCCGTAGTGAGTTTCTAAAGTGCTGAGACGGGTGGTGAAATCTGCCATTTTTTGGTCCATTGAGAGAAGTTGGCTCTTAAGCTCCTGCACTTCAGTTACTAATGTGGTCTGGCTAGAAGACATCTTTTTTAGTTCGTCAAGAATAATGTCTAGCTTGTCAGGACCGGGGTTGCTCTCAATATCACTACACGACAGTAACAAAGAATGAACAACGTGAAGACACTCAACATTGATAACAAGGCAGCACTGAGGGCTCGGGAGCTGCACCAAAAAATAGTTACTCGTTTTCTTTGAAAAGAGACTGTAATGGCCACCGACCTGCATGGTGAAGACGAGCGGATTAGAGAACTGTGTTGTGGCACAGCCACCGAGCCCACAGAGTGCCGGTGACGGTCGCTGTTCATTTATAGTTGACACGTTGAATGTAGTTACTGACGATGGGGCCTTCCAATCTGGTCTGAGGATCCAGTTGTTTTGAGCCGATATTGCAGGAAAAGGGGCGTTTTTGGTTGCCTTGTTGATGGGACCTCCGTAAGCTGCGTCGTGCAGTGGCGCATGCTCGATCGCGCTCGACCAGGGAGCGCAAAACATGCCAGGGAGCATGACGCAGACGATGAGGGGCGAGAGCACCTGCATGGTGAAGACGAGCGGATTAGAGAACTGTGTTGTGGCACAGCCACCGAGCCCACAGACACCATAATCTGATTCCAGTTGAACACTTCCCAGTTAATAATAGAACGCGCGGGTTTTGAGGTGTGTTTAGAATTCTCTCAGTTGTGAAAGCTTTCTTGTAAACGGTACGGACATCCATTTGAAAGCTGGGACGCGGGAATGATCGTGAACTTTTTCTTTGTGAACTCATACCGAAGTGTTTACGTCTTCGGCCTCTCACAAAGAAGCGTCTCAAGAAGAACCTGGATGCAGCGAAAACCAGGCGCCGCTGCAGGTGCCGCAGCGAGCAAAGAGCACGAAGCACCCGCATTCCGGCAAAAATTAGCGCTCTCGAACAAGTAGTCGCTCAGCGATGGTCCGTAGGTCGAAAGCGCCGCATTTCTCTCCTGTCTCCTCAAAAACGAGGAGGAGGAAAATAAAAATAAAGCGAGTTTAAGCGAACGTGTTTTGTGACGAAAGATTTCACCAAGACGAGCTAAAAATAAAGCGAACAATTTATATTTCGTGAAATCTGCGCGCCATTCCTCCACATCGCAGATGCCTGCCTCTATAGGACCCGCAGTACGCCATCGTGCCTGTTGGGAGTCGTCAGGCGTGCGCTCTCGCAGTAGTTACCCGGCCAGAAGAGGGCATTCACCTTTTTCTTTTCTCGTTATTCGCGCTGCAACCCCCTCTCGTTGGAGCTTCTTTTCAATTATTATTACTATTTTCTGCGGGCGACGCGGCTCGGTCGGCACGGGCGTCGTCGACTATCAGCAGCGCTCGCAGGCAATTGCGGGTGCTTTGGGGAATAAATGGCGCCGCGCGCATTATGTACTCGGGTCGCGCACGCTCGCAAGCGGTAGCAGCGCCCGTAGTCTCGTGTGAGCGCGCGAATCCGCCTCCGCGCGGCGGCTGAAGCCGAGGTTTAGTGGCGCTCGAGAGGCCGCTTCTATCTGCGCGCCGCACACCGCACCGCCGTGTCAGCCATCCCCTCCGCTTTCAACGGCACTGCTCGTTGCACTCGGAGCGCCGCGCACCGGAATTGACACAAAACCGGTCGAGAAACCGAACGCAAAAAATAAAGTTTTGAGGAAGAGGAGTTGTGCTCTCAGATTTCGCCTCTCCTTTTTTATCTCTCGCTTCGTAAAAAAAAATTTAAAAAATCCTCTAACTGGTGCAGAGAATTCGTAAGCATTGCATCCTTTTCTCTCTCTCTCTCTCTCTCTCTCTCTCTGCGGATGCTTCTAGGACGCGAATGCTCGCGACCTGGTTTTCGAAACCGACGTGTCTTTGACATTCTCGACGACGCGGTGAAAAGAGGCCGCTTCATTCACGACGCAGAATTCGGTGACAGGATACGAAAGGAAGAAAGAAAGATGAGGAGTAAGGTTGCCTTGATCGTTCAGTTTTATATAATAGTCTAGACGGCACCAGGTAAGTGAGAGGTGCATATCGGTTTTTCGATATCTTGCATTTCTGTAGCACAGAGGAGTTATAATCGCTGTTTTATGAAAGTCAGCACCTCTGCGTGGAACTGCTCGTACTTCGGCTTGTTGTCCCGCTTTCCAATTCTCCCCTTTAGCTTGGGCTCTAACCTTTGAACCCGAATAAGCGGCGAAAACAGAATAAGCGACTATGCACACTGATCGAAATGGTAGAGCTGTCATGAGCGTCTGTGGAGGCGCCACGAATGAAAGGCGCCTCCATAGCACTGACGATTCAGTAGTTATGCGGTTGTTTTTGAGAATCTTTCCTAGCTAATGTTGGTTTGGAACTCGTCTTCGCCGCTCCTCTAGCCTCGTTGGTTGTCGCAGGTGGTGGAAGCACGGGCTTCAGAGACTGATAATTTGCGCTTATGAAAAACCTGCCTGGAAATATGAACCCATATGAGGCTATGGTCATGGACAAATATGCCTTTCCGGTGCGCCCCACGGCCTGTGAAACTCACCTGTTACTAAGAATTACTCGAGAAATAGGTAACAGGTTAGAGAGATTTGCGATCTATTAACCTCTCAGCGGACTTTAACGAGTCCGGCTCGTCTTAAGCCGACTATCATTTCTGGCATTTATGAGTTCCGGCACTGCACGTCCTGTTTAAGGTGACTGGGTTTGTCCAAATCATTTTTTTGGTTTGCCGACTGATAGCAACGCGCGCACTGAAAGAATAAAATTTAAATCAATAGCAAATCAGTAGAATATATATCTAAAGAAAAATGGCTGATTTATAGATACTGCCTTAAATAGGACAGGTTGGTTCGAGAAATATAAAGAAAAGAAACCAAAATCTTGACGGCCCCTCTCACCACGTCACTTTAGATGGGCCGCTCCTAACATCCATCTACCCAGCTATCCGTTTTGATACCATTTTCGGAAAAAAAATGTCAGGTAAGGGTTTAATAAGCAACAGATATTTTATGAGGTGAGCAGATGTAAATTGCGGGACAAAAAGTACTGAAGCGTAATTGATCGAACTGACATAGAATAGAACAAAAAAAAAAAGAAAGATGAATTATATATTAAAAATAAAGAACGAAAAATGAAACAAGAATTTTAGCAGATTTGTGACTGATCGAGAATTCGCCAGTGACCGCTGAGGCATTCTTAAGTTGAGCCTGACTTTTCGGGCTGATCAGAGGAAAAAAACCGAAATAAGAATGACCCAGTAAAGGCTCAATTGGAGAAGACTTCACTTTAGGGCCCTTTCAATGCCACCGTCTTACAGCGCGGGGAAGTAGGTTCGTATGGTCTGTATACACCTCTTAGAAGACATTGTAGGACAATTCGTCGATGTCAGCACATATTTAGAATAAATATAGCGGGCAAAATACCGACATATTGCGCAAATGGTTTGCTACTTGCGGTGCCTCAATCGCATCCACGACAGATAATGCAGCGTCGCTCCGGCTCTTCTTTTGGCCTACGTAAGCAGAGTGCCAGAATCCGCCTCCCAGCCGACGCGACGTATGGGAATAAATCGCCCGCCATTACATAACATATATCGCACGCGTTATATGAACACGCATTGCGGAGACAAGGGCAGAAGGCAAGTATCTGGATGCGGCATCTGCAGTCTAACACGCATGTGCCACTGCATTGCACAGGAGAGGGGACCGAAACGAGATGGCCGCTGCTGGCTGCTCATTGATTCAGCCCGCCAGTCCGGGCGGACCATAGAACGACATGTGACACCCGTGCCTTCATGTGGCGTGTACGGGAGGGCGTTGTTGAGTACGCTACACAGCTGCGCGATTTTAGAAGGACATGCGGCAGAATGAAAATTCGTTGCGCCAAAGCGCCGAACGTAATGACGCTTCTGAAATTCTTAAAACTCAAATGGCTACTCTTAATAGCCAGCTGCAAACTCTCTTTTTATCTTCAAACACCTGAATTTAATGTATTGAAAAATTAACAACTGCGTTTTAATTAAGCAGTTTGTTAATTAACGTGACAGGCATTATTGATGATTTCTGATATTACCGGCATATTACTATGACGTTGAAGCCAATTTTATACCTCAGAGTGCTTATTTTTTAAAGTTACTCACGGGCTTCGCTGAAGAGCCGATTATAACAGTTCTTTGCATATCCAGGAACATGTCTACAAATAATTTGCTCGTCTGAACACTTAAATTCTGAAAACATAATTCTTTAGAACTATAGTCCCTTATTGACCTACATGTCTACACGGCGCATTTCAAAGCGCAGTAATAGCCGCGCAACGATGATCCACAAGCGCAACAAAACAACAAAAAATGCATGAGGGAAGAAAAATGTAGCCGCCATGACAATCCTCGGTTTGAATTCCCCGGAAAATTACACTTCGCCGGCTTTCAACTTTTATCTACTTTCCTGCTTTGCTGCATTCCGTACCAGTGATAACCGCTGAATGCGTCGATCGGCGGCTTACTATGACCTTTACAGTCGTTGGTGACGTCTATTACCTCAGTATCCCAATTCAGTGCACGTGGGCGATATGTAAAAAAAAAGGAACTATCTGTGCTCTCAACAACAAGCCACTTTACAGTGCAGTGTTAGCAACGCCCTGCATAGTTTAGAACTTGACAGTTATTTTGGCTTTTAAGTTTGTTTGAGAACTTAAAACGAATCGCCTCAATAGCGGGACCGCCGCCAGGCCAGAACTCGACATATTGCCCATTGCAGTAGTGTTGCGGACTCATAAATCTGATGATCACCACACTCTAAACAAAAAGGAATAAAAAACGAGTAAGATATATTCTCTAGCACACTCCCTTTTATTATAGAGATTGCATTAAAGAAAAACTTACCCCCTTTTGGTCTCATACTGGCGTATTCGTGTTTAGAGTGCACTGTTTGTGTGATACCATTATTATGAACGATTGTGCACAAAAAATATTGATAATCGGCGCCTGCGGCAAACGCTGCATGCACACTGAAAAGCGTTTGCAAAACTCACTCCTAGTTTATCGTCACAGTAACTCAGTGGTTACGACGGTTCATCTGCTGGTCAGATCTGGCTGGCACAATCGGATCCGGTAAAAAGTGCAAAAGGCCCTGAGGCGCAGATTTCACTTAATGTCATATGACAACAGGGAGTCGAATTAATTCATGGCCCAAAACTACAGCTTGTCTCTTACGTCAAATTGTGGCGTCAGTACGCAAAACTCTATTAACCATTAACGAAACCCCTTCTACAGCACCGAACAAGACGTTGAGCTGAAAGGGACGACTTCACGGCTGAGCAGCAGTGCAGCATTCATTGTTCGTATAAGCCCCAGGGCCAACAATCAGCAGCCTTTCTACTGTATCCTGCAAGCGCGCTTCCATTTCTCGGCGATCCTTCCTGGTACACTTGCCCGCGTCTTTGAATGCGTGTAGTTTTTCTGGGTCATGGCATTCATTACGACGCTTCAAATCCGCAATAAATTACTACCAGTTTTTTTTATAAATACTTTCTTCAAACAAGGTATGGCAGACAGCGGAATTCACAATAACCACAGCGGATTTGTTGATCGAGCACTTGTATGCTGGAAGAATATCTGATTCATGTCTCTGCGAGGTGCGTCCACGGTTTCCCCTCTTGTACCGTTCACGTGCCTCCGCTCGATGACTTGCTTCAGTAATGCAGCGCCTGATAGTTTTTGTTTTTGTTTTATTTCGACAGCGTGCCTGCTGACATAAGGTATTTACAAATATAGGTACGCACTGGACTCTCGAAGAAAGTCCAGTCCTGATAGTTGAAATCACAAAATGCGTTCTGGCTCCAGCATGGAAACTGATTACAAGTGCATTACCTTTTTCCGTGTTTGTTTTGATTCCGCTCACGTTAAGGAAGATTTACAGCCCCTGCGAAGGGTAACTAGACGCTAACACGCACTAACTAGACGTAAGCTAACGGATGTAGGAACCGGTATTACATTTTCTTTTCTGCCGGTCCATGCCCTTCTTGTCGGACAAACAGCTAACTAGTAAGGGGATTCAACCCTTCAACAACTGACAGTGGCCAAAAATTCGTAAGGCTGCTTGACTTTGGCTGGACAGAGCGCAGACCACGCGCAAATCCGTGGTGAGAGCTCTGCAGTGAACGCGGCTTGTCGCGAATGCCCCGCCTTGGTGGCTTGGCAGCTATGGCATCCGCCTTCTTAACTCCCTCCCTGCTTAACCCCGCCTCGCAATTCTTAAGCAATTGTCGCGCGGGACACACCATTCACGAATTCATTTGCTCGACCCCATTTTTGCAAAGACTGACGCTTTTCAGCGCCGCTTTTTTCCACGGACTATTTCAGACTGGAACTGTCTTCCCGAGGCAATTTTTCAGTCCTCCAATTTCAGTAAAGCTTTCGAGATCTATTTTCTTGAGTGAATGAGCGTTGTGTTTTGTTGTTTTGCCTATTGATTGTAATCACATGTATCCCTCTGGTATTTTTCATGTTAAATGCCTTGTGTAGCCCTTCCTGCATGGGCCAAGATATTGGCCTGGAGTATTTCGAAATGTTGATATAAATAAGTAAGTCAAGGCCTCTGTTCCACTCCCGAGCCTGTGAAGCTTCATCGCGATGGGGGCGCAATGAAAGAAACACTGGAAAACTTATTTTGATGCTCGTTAAGGAACCTCATGCGGTCCAACTAAAAATCGTCATCCTTCTCATTATGGCTTGCCTCATAACCATGATGTCGATATTCTAATGGCATCACACTGAAATGCATAAATTGCTATCAAGCTTCTGAAATCTGCTAGCAAGATTTTCTTCCCTTGCAGGTTCCTCTGACAGTATTTCAGACTTCAAACCAAAACCGAAGTTGCTTGTGTCCCTTTTCGCTTAAAGAACTACAGACCGCATCGAAAGTGGCTTAAATCAGATACTCCGAAGAATCATTCCATCATTCCAAGACATCAATTCATCGGCTGCACCCAGCGCAGATAATCATACCTCGACTTCGTGATGTCTCTTGGCAGCTTGTGGTCGTAAAAAGCTATTTTGCATAGTGCTGCATGGAAGAAAAGAATCCGCAACTTAATGTCGTCGTTCATTTAGGGCTAGTTTTATTTATATCATTCCCACGGCTCCATGGCATCGTCATGTGAGTAAACGCGTTGCCATATAAAGGAAGCCGCTTGTTTTGTTGCCGCTTACCTTAAATGATTCCGGCGTCTTATTACCACTCGGGGAAGACTTTCAGAGCTCAGAGCAAAAGTAACGTTCTTGTAATGTTCTCTCAAAATTCAAGTCACTGCAAAAAAAAAAAAAAATTACAAGCTACCGATTGAGCATAGAAACAAAAAGAACGAGGGAAGGAGAAGGAATGCACAACAAATAGGCAAGCACAAGTAAAAAATAAGCACAAAAATAGACATAAAATCGCCAAGAAATCATCATACACCTGCGGGATCTATAAACGTTAAGGAAGAAATAACGTTCGCTTTTGTACGAAGACTCATTGCTGTGGGAAAGAGTAAAAAACGCTCTTATTGTTTTTTATTTTTTGGTACGGCAGCAAATGCATTATTACCACTCATGTTCCAGAAATTCAATGCGTGTTGTGTTGTTATTTTTAATCGCTGCGTTAGAATAAACCGGTGCATATAAACTTAAAGCTCGTCGGGCACTAAGAGCCTTCTACAGCATACTTCACATATAACAAGGCAATAAAATATTTAAGCAAAAAAAAAACGAAGTCCACAGCGTTTTTGAAAGTGCGAAGACGCACGAAAGGTATATCTAGCCCAGTCAGTAAACGAAACACCAAGGCATAAGTTGAAGTCAGCATCTCTCGCTATGGTGACCATAAATCTTCCCGGCAGGTATTCCCTAACGAGCAATCTAGCACCTGCCAGGAAGTCGAACGGTGGAAAGAGGAAAAAAAGAAGCCATCCGTCAATTTCAATACCGTAACTTCTTGAGAGCCGAGGCAGAAAAATAAAAGAAAGATCGATGAAAAGGACGTGTGGAGTAGATATAAATGCAACTCGAGTGGTCCGTGTACCTGGAAGCGATACAAAAAGAACTCCCTAAGGGTTGGCAGAGACAATCAATACTGGCGATGATGGAGGCCCAAGGACGTGTGAAGGTAAGCGCTAGTATGTAGGCCGCCGGTGGTACTTGCGTTTGCTACGGGCTTTCGAACTTTTCTTTAATGTATGTTGATTTTTCTGCTGTGGGAAGTCAGGATTCTCTGTAGACATTTCTCGAACACTACACCTGTTTACAAGTGCATTCATGTACCCAATAACCGACGCTGAAGTGTATTCTCCAGATTCTAAACTTAATATTAACTTCACAAAGAATAACAAAATTGATAGAAGTTAGATAACTTACGTGTTCTTCTTGATGGACGGGAGATGCTCAAATCGGGACTAAAATAAAAAAAAATAGAACGAAGAGCACATCACTCGCACCCAGCACGTGCTCAACACTCTCGGGTGAAGGCGAATTGAGATGGCTCTATTAAGCTCAGATAAATATCGAAACTGGTATTAGAAAGCAGCCCGATATCCCAGCAAATCAAATGCTCCCGAGACAAGATGAGTGCGAGATGCACCAGATATTGCGGAATCGCAGAGGCGCTGCGAGCTCAAAGAGATGCGAGGCTTGGTAGTACGATTGAGGGAATATTCCGGGAGGCAAGAGGAAGCTCGCTGAATAAAGTGCGGCAGGTTTGGTGTGGCTTGTTTGCGCCATTCCAGGGAACAAATATTTGCGTTTCCGGCTAAAACAGCTCGAGCTTTTCAGGGCTGAAGTACGCACGATTGCGCCAATTTCCTCACTTTCCACTTGCACCGCTTTAACACTCGTCCTGGTCGCCTCACCCCCCTCCTCCTCTCTAAACCTCACACGCCCACCCTCTCCACTTCGTACTCATATTCCGCTTCTACTCTTTTCTTTTTGTTGCTTCTTAGCACTGAGGTACAGCAGATATTGCGCCGCTCGAACAAACATGTATCTCTAACTTATTTCGGTTGCTACAAGAGAAGTTCAACATGGTCGGTTCATTGTCGCATAGTTTGAGCTTTATTCTAAAAAAAGACCCTCTCATCTGTTGAAATCGAAGGCAACTCATGCGGCCTTTCAAATAGCATGCAGTTTAGGATTTTTCCACCCAAAGCCCCAAAGCCTACCGAGTGAGGAGCGAAGTGGCTGTGCGTTCCTGGAGAGTACATTGTAGTCGCACAGAAGGCATGGCTACAGCTGTGCTCCAAAGGCTTTCACCATGAAGATCAGTGCGGCCAAAGGTCGGCTCCTTTTTATCTTTAGAGCCTGGTGTAGTACTTTGGGAGAGGATTGCATCAACTGCTTGATCTTCTTTCGCCTTGTTTTGATCCCTGGCTTATGCCCCCCCCCCCCCCCCCCCGCACATTCATGCTTATATTCATTATCGTAAAACGCGGGATAAGTTTTTCAGCGTTCTAATTTACATCGCTATGAAAATGCAGATATAGAGGTCTCCAAGAGTTTACGGCACCGGTCTGGTATGTTCGCTTTCTAATTAAACTTACACGAGCTCCTTTAGCAGGCCCTAAAACTGAAAAAATACGGCTTTTCTTGACCGCAACTCTTAATTTCAGTGGGTCACACATTGTTTTAAAAGAAATAAGGCTGCGATCTAAACACTTATAAGCGGGCTGTTCGTAAGTAAAGTTTCCTAGAGGTGGGAAGCTATTTACTAAAACAGGTTCCCAGCTTTATACAACTTTATGCTTTATTGCCTTGCTTTATCCTTTTTCGTCTTGCTGCCAGCACATCTTTTTTTTTCGATGCCGCATTAACGAAGCTGGTCTTGTCGCGACGCACAAAAATGCTAATTAAAGCGAGCGGGAAAATATACATGCGAGACACTAACATATTCTTAACGACTGCAAACGACGGCGAATGTTACAAAACTAAGCAGACCGCCCTTCGAGACGCCTAGCTACAGCCCGTGCTAACCTGCTCTGAAGGGCGTTAAGGTTCTCGTTTGCGCTTTTAATAAAAGGCGCCTCGGTGTCATTATTTTTGAACGCCTGACGCCCCCGAGGAAATAGCGTGACGGGGAGATTTGCGAGGCTAGGGAGGGGCGGGAACAGACGCGCGCTGGAAACACTCGAAACGCATTAGACGCGTGTTAAGCGAATCGTGTGAGAGAGGAGGAAAAGAAATCAATGAAAAGGGAATGAAAAACAGCGTAAGAACGCTTTAATAGTAAGAACAGCAGGGCATACGACCGAGAATCACATCAGGATAGAAGACGAGGCAGTTTCTCCGTCCAGAAAGCAAAGTTATAGCGCCTTAAAAATGGGAAAAAACAACAAAAATTCTGCTTTGAAAGGAGACATAAAAGAAAAAAAAGCACACGTTTTTTCGGGACTCTGATACCGGCAACGTGGAATTTGGGCCAGAGCTCTGAAACAAGACACGCCGCGTCAGGATGTCACCTGACGCGTCCGTCAGAAGCGGAGGTTTCCGAAGTATAAAGCTCTTTTGACGGGCGCTGCTTTTGATACCGCTGTCTGAGCGAAGATATAGGCAAGAATGCGTTCAGAGTGCCATGCTCGCGATATGAAAGGCTGAAAAACGCTTGATTGCCTCTGAGATAGCAAGGAAGACGTTATGGAGGCTAGGAGCTTGTTTTATACGTTTTTTTTTTGTCATGAGAAACTTATCCACTACACTTTCGAGAAAGTAGGAGCAAAAACATGCGGCGTGGCATGTTTTCCGAGACAGCGCAGGTTTGCGACGATAGATAATTCTACGCTTGATTTTTCTCCTCAGTATATGTCGCATAACCTAACTCTGTCTTTGTTCCTACACGTGTACGTATTCTGCTTCGTCAATTTTATAATTTTTATTTTGTTTTTAATCGCATTGAGGATTGTGAAACGCAGTTTCACGATGGTATTTCTCATCACAAATTCATTTACTTTACTGGCGTTTTCCCGCGCCAGTTCCGCTCTTGTAAACCGAAACCTGTTGCAAAAAAATATTTTGCTGCGCAAGATGTTCAGGTTACACATTACTGAGAGAACTGTCTTTTTTCTTATTGTCATAATGACATTGACGCATTATGTACCAAGTTTGAATCCTGTTGTCACTGCTATATACAAAACTTTATTCGAGAAACAATGAGAAACGCTGACCGAGGGAGTTCCTCGATAACCACAGAGTTGTGACATTTAAAAGGGAGGCTAAAGCGCCGCAGAAAATTCAAGCGTGTTGAAGACGAGGTAGTTACAGCACTAAAACCAAACCTGGAATGTAATATGCGGGAGTCCCGGAAACATTATTACACTGTAATGCTAGGCCGATTTGCTTGAAGAAGCCTGCGAAACTTGTGGCAGTTCCTGGAGAACAAGGGTCTTATACAGATTGAGAAAGTAACGATATACAAGAATCTTGTCACAAACTGGAAGCTAATAGCGCAAATGTTCAATTCTCGTTTTCAAAGTGTGTTTTCGAAGCCGCCAATTATTTTGATGTCACTCCTGCAACGGATGTGTAGTGCACTCTGCCCATATCCATGGAGGGTGTAGATGAAATGTTTTTATGATTTGGCTATCCCTTCCCTTACGGCGCGGTTCAGGTGTCCAACGATATCTGAGACAGATACTGCGCCATTTCCTTTCCCCAAAAAACCAATTATTATTATTATTATTATTATTATTTGGCGGGAAAACTCAGCAGGTCAAGATAAAATTTCAGCTACTTTTGTAGGTAAACTTCCCGTCATAGTTTTTAATAAGTCCTTAAATTTCGATAAGTGATAGCTCGTGTTCTTTCTGTTCTTAAGAAGAACTGTAATCCCGGCAGTAATCTGCCATTATCGACAGTTTTTGTTTACGAATATTTCTTGCAAGATGATAGATTATATTCTGGTGAAACAACTAAATAACCTTTTTATATAAGCGTAATACGAAAAATGAAGCACAGTATGTGTTCCGGCGTGGTTTCTTTTTACCAATGTGCAAATAATAGTAACCACAAATGACTTCGCTACAGTTCTAGATAAGAATTGCCAGGTAGACGTAATATTTTTGGAATTTTCCAATGCTTTTATCAGGGTATCTCACAATAAATTAATCATAAAAATGAAAACAGTTGGCATATTTTCCAAAATAATCAATTCGGTTATGTCTTATTTGACTAACAGAGAACAATATGGGGATAAAGGCGCCGAATGGTTTGGAAACACAAATGTTTACTCGAGAGTACCGCAGTTGTCTCCGTTAGGAATGATGTTATTTAATACTTATGCCAATGATGTCGTACATTTTGTGAATTCAAGTGTATCAGTTAAATTGCTCGCAGACGATTGCGCCCTTTTTAAAAGTATAAAATCTCTTAATGATCAAGCTGCGCTGAACGTAATCTAAAATTACTAGCAAAATAATGTGACAAGTGGGATATGATTTTATATTTTGAAAAAAAAAACAGTTTATTTGCGGAAACTAATAAAGGCAACAAACTTCAACTCTGAGGTAACATAGGCGTTAACGTCATTAAACACGTAGGTTAATATAAGTATTTAGGCGTTGCAGTTACATCCAAGCCGAAACGAAGCGCACACATTGACAACGTGTCCTCCTCGGCTCGTAAAAACTAGAGGTAATAAAACGTAATTTACGAATATGATAAAGTGAACTGAAAAACAATGAGCAACAGGTTGTAATAATACCTTCTATAAAGTGCGCAAGCATTGTGTGGGACCTTCACAGAGCAGTACACACAGAAAGATAGAAAAAATTTGAAGATTAGCCGTGTTTTGCATCTAACCGCTGTAAATGCCGCGACTCCGCGACTGCTGTGTTGCACTGAAGCGAAGCTGGACTGCTTGAAAGAACACAAAAAAATTGCTCGAATTAAATTTCTGAGTCGCTTATAATTTTCGAAGCTAGGCAAATATCCCCATGAATACATAATTAAACACTGATCTAAAAAATCCCGTCATAAGCACGAACACAAAAATAAACCTACTTTTGCTGGAGGAATGTCTGTAGATACTCATTTTTCTCTAGTCTGATTATAAAATGCAACGCACTGCCGCATGCTTCTCTTCTGCTTTTCCTCGATTAGTGATTTCTCAGCTGGCGTTGTCGATAATGCGCTGTGTGGTAGAGGCTATTATTGTTATTATTATTTATCTGATACCCACAGCGCCATACGGCATTACAGTGGGAAACAATACATTGCGCATTGTTTCCTGTCTTGTGTGACTTCTTTATGCTCGTATGCATCTGATTTGGTTTGTAAAATAGGCGTTGTCCATTTTAACGCGACAGCATTAAGAAGCTAGTGTCGCAGAAAATCCGGTGTCGCTGGCGTCTTTGGCCGGGAGCGAAAAATGGCGCATCTCGGTGGACACCTGAACCGCGCCGTAAGGGAAGAAATTTTCCTTCCCTTACGGCACGGTACGGGTGTCCAGCGAGAATTGTGAGTCAGGGGTCTTTTCCTTTCCTTAAAAAAATTTATTTTCAATTTCCTTGCTTTACGGCGTGGTTCGGGTTTCCACCAAGATATGTTTCCTTTCCTTAAATTGTCCGGGCAAGAGTTCGCTCCGAAGGACGATGGCGTTCCGTGCATTCCATGGCACTGCTGCAACATGATGTCGTGTCCTGCTCTTAAAGGCGAAGCCTAAGCGTCCTCCAAATTTTTATATCTTCTTTGTCAATAGGGTTGCTATTTTTTTAAAAGTCGCACTTTTTGTACTATATTGTTTGTATTCTGCCTGTTTGCTTGGAACGTACTTCGTCCGCAGCGTGTGATAAATAAAAATAAAAATAAACGCCTGCAGCTTTGTGCTGTTGGTAATAATTTTGTGAAAAAATAGGAAATAATTAAAGCAAGCGGCGCGTGCCGCGAGACAGCCATGCAGACACAGCCTACACGTGGACTGCACTTATACAACACGGCAAAATCTCCTCTGAGTCTGTCACCTTGAATTCGTATATCAAGTAACTGTCGCAAAAAAGAAGCCAGCGTTCCGTTATTTTTCTTCACACCTTGTGTAAAAGAAGGCACACAAGCCGCGTACAAGTGCCTTTATTCCCGGCTGTCAATATGGCGTTCATCTCCACACACGTGACACACACGCCACGCACCGTTTTTGCCTTTCCCTCAAGTGCAAGCTTGGGGTCCCGAGTAGACAACGTCTAATGGATATAGTCGTTAGACTGGCCTAATTAGATCTGGTTTTCGCGGTTAGAGGCATGTCTACACTATGCCTAAAACTGAAGCTTGGCCGAGTTGGTAATTCTTAAACCCGTCAATGAACGCCTGAAGGAGCATCACAGCAATGTATACATTAAAAAGTCAAAGGAAATCTTGGGATACACTGCAGAGATTGCGACAGCAAAACATGCAGGTCATACTTCGCGGAGACGAAAGTGGAGGAAACAATCAGCTAAATCGCGAAATTCCTGAAGCTGCAGCAGTCGAAAGGGTAACTGAAGAATGTGTCAGCAGCCCCTCTGTGGTCTTTAGTCACAACTAAATAGCGCTGATGTCGCGATCGAGAGCTGTTAGTATGTATATTTCCTTGTGATTGTCGAAGTGTTTCCTTTTATTGGTTGGGTCTGTAATATACTTCCGCGGACCAAGTATTAAACTTTAATTGTAAGTCAGCGCTCGTCCTTGTGTGTCTTCCTTCGTCCCAGGTTCAAATCGCACTGTAATATTTAAGGCATTTTGCCATCCCTGCTGTTGATGAACTTCGGATAATAGCCGTCCACCGCAGCACTTTTGGGGCATTGTCCTCGTGAACAGTTATAACATAAGCGTAGCATTTTCCGTGAGTTGGTACTAGATACTTTTCTTGAAAATAATTACGCACACACATGACAGGACATGAATTTTTTTTGGGGGGGGGGATAGCTATAATTATCTATGCTTTCACCATCAAGATGACCATTCAGACATGACAGATAGAAATCTTCAGTGCCACGCGTGCTGAAAACCTAAAGCAATCGATGTTGCTGATTAAGATGTGCGCATAAATGTCCCCAAATGCCTGCCAGTTGGACAAGTTTAGATCAACGCGGAGCAAGTCCAACTTCGGCAGTCGCGAACGAATGCGGCGTGGTCGTCCAGCGGTCAAGCTCTCAGATGATGGCCGAGCTTCAGCAGGATTGATTGATTGATCGAAAAATTTTTTGAATGCACGGCGAATCTCAGAGTCTTGGGTGGTCCGCCTATTCCGGCAGCCAATTGGCCTGCCCAACAGCGTGGGCTCTGCGAACCAGTTCTCGTAGGATTAAGGCGTTAAGTGCGCTGCTGTTTCATTGAGCATGAATAGGAAAAACGCATGCACACCTAATTCTATTATGTGTCGGCGATGCAACCGCACTGAAAGCTCTTGATGCCTTCCTCAAAAGTGACTGGTGGGGCTTGTGAGACTCAGGTTAATAATGTTTTTCCCCGCCTCTTCCCGTATCTCACCTGCCACCTGCCATAGTTGGCAGGAGGAGGTTCACATAGACGAACCTGGTATAGTGACTTCACTGTCAGTCTGGTGACGTTACTTCTCTCCAACGAATGCGCATTTTCCGTGTGGTGACGTCAGTGCCAGTCCTGTGACATTACTTATCTCTAACGAATGTGCCTTCTTCGGTATGGTGACGTCGCCTAAGACGTCACCATACCCACGATGCAGGGGTTTTGCTCCGGTGAGGGTTCTGTGCTGTAGCATAATAATGTACGAGATTTGTTCACGAGATTGAGATTTGTTCACAGTGGGGTGACATGTATTAACTATACATTTCACTGAACTCAGATGGGCTTGCACCAGATTGCGTACACGGTTGCGGAGACTGAGCGTGCGCCTCCAGTGTGTTTAGACAGCGAATATTATAATTTATTGGCCATTCACTATTTAAAAAAAAATGTGGCAGTCAGCTCTGAGATAGAGTATGGAAAATCTGGTTACTGCGTCGATACGCTGAAGCGAATTGGCTTCCGGCCTAGTGAGAAAAAAAAATCGACGCTCGACTAGTAAGAGTATGCGAATTAAAGCTAGGTAGAAGCCAAAATCCGCGAATCGGTCTCCTGGGATTGAAATAACTTGTAGACTCACAGTACACGCTAGAGAGATGGCAGGCAGAAGGCTTCTTGACACACACAAAGTGAACAAGGAAGGGGAAGGCCTCAGGGTGCTTGCCAACGTTCCGGCAAAAGGACTTGTCTTCGCCTGGGCAAAGCGTTTATCATTGGCGTGTTTTAGATTAGATAGGGCCTTCACTCCGAGGAAGAAGGCTCAGTTAGGGGGAGGAGGGCGTGAAGTGGGAAGGGTGCTAGGAAGGTGAGTGTGAATCTTGTCCGAGCACGATGGCTGATAAAGAGGATTAACCGGCTGACCTGCAAAACTGCAAAATAATATGCCAGCTCAGTAGAAAGGATTCCGGGGGGGGGGGGTAGTGAGGAGGAGGAGGAGGAGGGAGATAGCGAACATTGGGTTGAAGGGCTGTGTGTCCACACATGGAGTAGACTCAGCCAAGCTAAGCCTCGACTTGGCACTCACCTCACCAATCATGGGCAGATCATTTTGGCATTGCTCACAATTCAAGCGGTGGTAGCAGTTTTCAGCCTCGTTCGGAAGATATAAAAACATAACGTGTGCTGCAACGCTTTCAAAGAGCGTAAGAACATGGGGCATTTCATTCTTTCGATAGGGCACATTCTCTTGCCTTTGCAGTTTCCTTTCGCCATGTATGGTGCTCCGTTTGAAACTGTTTTGTAATTAAGTAAGAAAGGTATCACAACATATTAGCAAGGCTATGGCTTCGTGTATACTGTGTAGTCGCTGTAAGCAGACGCGTTTCGCAGTAATCAAATCAATGTTTGTTAATTCGAACAGTGACAACCAGCTAAACTATCCCATTTAAGTTGCAGACCCCAGTTTTAAGCCTGCAACCTGTACCTGTTGGCATTATTTCCATAATTTATTTTGCTCCGGGAGTTATCAAATTTCACTTAACTGCTGTTTGCAAGGAAGACAACAGTTAAGTTTGATAAGTTCTGAGATATTCTGCCGCTTGAACATGAAATGAAACCCCCGACGAAGATAACCGGGGTCTTCTTCGCAAAGACTGCAATTGGTAAAACGTCGTTATAAGACGCGAAATTTTCCCGGCAGGTAAAAGGCAGTTATGAGGCTCATCCCGCATAGAAAGATCAATAGACACATCTTTATTAGGAATGACTTGGTGGCTAATAGTATTCTCTTCAAAATTGTGGACAAGCAGTTTTCAAGGCATGCTTTCTTTGTTGCATATAATCTTTTTTTTTTGTCACAGACTATAATACACTGTTAGCTCGCTGCTGCTGTGACTTTGTGTTCACGCGAGCATGCGTTTGATATTTCGTAGTCGTGCACGTTGGAAGAGTAAAGCCAAGGAAAACCATTTCACTCAATTCATCCATCCCTACCAAGCAATTCTGGACAAAAGAATTTTTGAGCGAGAAATTGTTTATGAACGCAATTTTTTTAAATATTGTAAGATTTCACTATAGCAATCAATATAGCCGAAGATCACCCAATGACATTCTTGTATTTTTTTCTATTGACGTTTTTGCTATGGTCAAAAGCGTTACCCATCGGTTTTCTATGGCAGTCTTAACTGTTCGTTGCGATCGCTGGAAACACTTTAAAAGATAGAAGATTTTGCTGCATAGAGTAATGAACCATAACCTTCAAAATTTTCATTACAGTGCCTTAGAATTTTCCAATTTTCTAAATTTTTGCCCGAGAAAGTTGGACTTGATTTCTCTACGTGCTCGCCAAAATGTCCTCTTTAATCAAAATATATAAATTTCTGCCCTAAGCCATACTCTGCAGTTGAGTGACCGCTCAGTACTATCAAAGAAACGCTTTTAAGAGAACGTTGAATATGTCGCAGTATGCGAAGTCGAATGTAATACTGTATCAGTCCATCAGATACACGAAGTGCAATACACAGGAGTGCACTTTTATGCAATAAGTTGGCTTTTCCACCCACTGGCCTCTCCAATTCCGCAAAGCAAAACGTATTGATTTCGAGAAACAATCAGGAATAAAAGAGTAGGCAGACATTGCCTTGAGAGTTTCTGGCCTGACGCTTTCCGCGAATCGAAAAAGAAAACAGCGAATGACCCGGGGCGAGCCGTCATTAGCGATGGTTCCTCGCCGGCACTAATGGATCTGCGATAATTCCTAATGAACGGCAGGCAAATTACAAAACAAGAACCTTCACTTTCAAAAATACCCTCCGTTTAAGTACATTATCTACCGTCTTTCTCGTCTGTCGGGGCCGCTGGTTTTGTCAAAATCGCTCATCCGTTGTCGAAAGTTCGCTAACTACCACTCCATCAATGCTTCGCGAAATGGTCTTGATATTCTTGCCCGCTTGCTCACCGCACCAGAGGCGTCGTACGTGATAAACGGGATCAGTTTATTACCGGCGGTCTTAGGCGCACGGACCTCGACTATTCCATCCATGTGGGAAATCAAATAACACAACCCTTAACACTAGAATTGCGTCGATTAACGTTTTAAAAGCAAAAAATCTACAAATTCTTAATAATTACTTGATAGATAAGTCAATCGCTTGATTTTCATGCGCAGCTGCCCGTAGCGATGTTACGAAAGCTATCGCTTTGAGTAAATATTCCTTTTCAGGCAAGCAACAATTTGACTGCCATTCATTTTGGAGCAGGTCAGTGGTTTTTTCGGTCACTTCTACACTGTTCCACAGTTTCTCATAGTTGATGAGGCCGATAAAGAACGAGACATCGCCTACGGAAATTCTTTTTCATGCAACTTTTACTCTGTTGTCTTCTTTACAGTGTTTTATGCAGGCTTGTGGTTTTTACGGCCGCATTTTTATAGCGCGCTGTGTCAAACTGAAGATAACTCCACTTACTAAATTTCTCCGCTTTAAGGGGTGCTACCTCAGCGCACACGGTACTCTGCGAAAGGTGCATGGTTCACCGATACATGGCGGGCTCACTTCGTTTACATCAAACTAATGCACAATAAAAACACATTTGCTGACCTTGACATTAATGAATCAGTCGCTGTGGTTTATTTAAAGTGTCTTTAAAAAAACAGAAAATTTTGAAGCATAATAGCCCCAAAAACAAATATAAGGGTAACTTTTGACTATACGAGGAGAGCAATGGCTGCCTTGTATTGTCACATGCAGAATAGAAAACCGGAAAAAATACTGCGAAGCTGGAGCACCGACTTGCAGTTACTAAGGTAAACAGGTGAACGGGGAACACATGTCTTTTTGTGATTGGAGTTGACATAGAAGGGCTTATCGTACGCATGATCACCTACTCCTGCTATTTTCGCTCTACGCCTGATCGCAATTTCTGTTTCTAGAAAGATAAGCATCAAGAAGTTTATCCCAGCTTTTCTGATCGAGCACTGGTTCCCAGAGGCATGTTATTTCTTCTACTTCCCCATCCACCTCTCACTATGAAGGGGAACGGTCCATCTATATGAATTTCCGCGTTACGTAGACAGGCTTTTCTATTTTTCTTTTCTTAGTGTGTGCGTCTTAACACCGCACTCATACTTTGACAGCTGCTCGCCAATGCAAAAGGCATATGTAAATAAGACTGGCATGTTTGAACAACAAAAAAGGCGCTGCTAGGGTACAAAAGTAACAAAAGTAACAAAAGTACAAACATCTCACTGTGCTATTACGGCTTCACTGCAGCGCTACGGGCGCTCTTCGATGTCCCAGGCCGGATCAGCAGCTAATACACTTGCCCCAGGCAAACACTCAGCGGGCATAACTCGCAAGGGGCACGGCTGGGGGTACATTAGCAGAATTGCATTATCTAATGCAGGTCTCATAAGCTTTGCACGCGTTGCGCCAAGACATCGCCCAGCACGCATCGGCTCTGCCAGAAGAAATTGAAGGAGGAGTCTTCGCACCTCTAATGAGAAATGCATGGCCGGAGACCAGGGGAACGGACAATCTGCGAGCACAAACCTTGACTGCGTCTGTCCTCCATGCATTATTGGGGGCAGGACCATTTTTCAAGCAGCATTAGTCTGCTCTGCACGATTCCCTCTCTCGGTGCCTGCGCCACTGGTCAGTTATACTGCTCGGGCGCTGAAGTTTTCCCGAGATCTGCATGGCTACCATCATTCGCTATCATCATTCGCTGCAATCGAATGTTTGACAGATACGCACTAAACCAATAACGAGCTGCAAAAGAAGCCGCGGGACATTGGATCCGAATGTCGAGTCCATATTTATCTTTATTTTTATCATTGTTTTTCATCCTGACTGATATCTTCGCTCTGCCTGTACAGGAATACTTGTCCTGATAACAGAGGCAATATGGGGCAAGAAGTTCTCGTCGCCGGTGGTTAGTTGCATTGTGCTACAAATCAATACCGAGAATGAGTACGAACATGCATCGTGTAATTAGCAAAGAGCACTAATGCAAACTTCAGGGTAGCAGCGCAAAAGACGGCGTCGAAAGAAAGAATAAAGGAGGAGGAAAGAAATAACGCAGGATTCGGAAGAATCTATTACCAATTCGCCCGTTTAATAGTCGTATTGAAAGCATGCAGAGTGCAGTGAAATGTGGGCTCTAGGAAGTGACACCAAATATCTTGTATTTTTTTAACCATTGGTGCTCAGAGAAACCTTTCTAGGGAAGGACAAACGTTTCTCTCATGTCTAGACCACAGACGATGCAGTGCGATGGATGCTGTCTAAGGAAAGTTTCTAGTGATGAAGCATACCCTACGGCGTCGAGATGCACTAACAGCCCAACTATGATCTTGCGTGCTGCAAGGAATGTTACTACTTTAGTTTTGCCTTTAATACTGTAGTATCGCATGATTTTCTTCGGAACTCGAGTTCAGGAAGATGAGAAGTGCATTCACACGCAACCTTAAACGTGTACCGCGACACTGGAAGTAGAAAATTCTGCTAATAATTCCCGATGAACAAATGGCTATTAGTAAGACTTTACGCAAGCAAAGCAAATTCGTTTCGTTTATGAGATTTAACGTTCCAAAGCGACTCAGGCTATGAGGGACGCCGTAGTGGAGGGCTTCGGATGATTTAAATCACCTGGAGTTCTCTACCGTGCACTGACATCGCATAGTTAGTACACAGGCCTCTAGCATCTCGACTCCGTCGAAATACGACCGTTTACGGCTCAGACCGAACCCGCGTCTTCGGGGTCTGCAAACACGGCGGCTGGAAGCAAGTTCAATGAATCAAAGCATATGTCATTTAGTGTTCTCAAAGTGATGTCTTTAACCGGCAGAAAGCATCAGAGGGATTAAAAAAAAGCAGGCAGAAAGTTCGCGCAGATTGCGAGTGTCCGCTTGCAACACTCTTATTATGTGACTGCTATTAGCCCGCATTTCGAGGCGGTAAAAAGCGTTGATTGCGGTACTATACGTAAAGGTTTTGCTAAGATTTTGTCTGTTTATGCACCTCTCAATCTACTTCGTGCCAGACTGTGCTCTCTGTGAAGGGACGCTCCTGTTTTGAAAAATATTCAAATATTTGCGTTTTCCGTGTCATTGAAAACGATAGCATGAGCGTCCCACCACAATAGCGTTAGTATTCCGGAAGTTCTCAAATATTCACTCAAATATTCACTCACGCACCACGTTATGGCGAAGTAGCGCCGAATACAAGAGTCAATAATGCGGCAGTCGTCAATGCAACGAAAGGGAGATTCGCGAGGCCTATGTTGATAGCAAACGAACCATAAAGAAGCCAAAAAGACAGGGGGGCGTGGTTTAGGACGACGCGAGCAAATAACGCTTAAAGGCAACCTTGAATACATACCGGTTCTCTATACGATAAGTTCAGGACTGTGCATGCGGAAAGAAGACAACCTGCACAAAGCAAAGCTGGTGTGTCTGGTTGTGATTATTAAATGCACGCTTGCGAAATACATTGCCACATCAGAAAGAAGAGAACCAAAACTGGAATGCCCGTGAATGAAGTCCCTTGGAGCACTGAACAGCCCACTCGTAACCACGCCGATCAATGCTACATGATTCTGGGAAGGGACATAGACAGAAAACTACGCAGAGCTGTTTGAATCGATCCAAAGAGTGTGTGTGTGTTTGTGCAAACAAGGAATACTTATTCACTCTCATGGGCTTAACGACGACAGCACTCCATGCATGACTGCATAACGTTTTTGTCAGTGCAGCTAACCAATAGGTCGCGAAGCACTACCGTCTGCAAACATCGGCGACAACAGCTATTTTCCATCTCTGCCATGGCAATCAGCGGTCAATTCTATCGCTTGTCGCTTCATTCATAGTACAAGATAAAATAAATCGATGCCGCAGCTTTCTATCTCCTGCTCATTATAATATAAACTATATATTTCTGCACACGTAAATTAGATGTCGATGTATTTAGATGTAAAATGGCCCAGAAAAAGAGAAGCAGGCGACTTAACTTGTTCCTTGCGGTCCTTGAAAATAGCGCTGTCTTACGTGCGCTCTCGAAATCGGGTTAGCTTCCATTTCATTTAGTTATAACAACTCTCTCGTTCGTCTTTAGCATCGATATTAACACTCCGTCTATAACACTCTTCGAGTCTATAATATAGTGCGGAAGCCGAATCGCATTGTTCTTAAAGGGGCACTGTGAAAAACTCCAGCCAACTTTTGGTTTTTTTAAAGTGAAATTCTGCGGCTGTTTTTGGCTACGTCAGTTTTTCTCCGACGGTGAAATACACATTTATTTCAGAGTAAACGGGATTTTAAAATGATACATTTTCTTCCTTCCGCTCGAGTTAATTTCGTGACGTCAAAACTGAAAATGGCTTCTTGATCACTCACTGAAAGTGGATGGTGGCGCAGCCCAGCCTCAGGGATTCGCGACCGAAACAAAAAAATCCTTGAGGCAGCGCAGTTTACATTAGAAAACGGCCGGTGAGGTCTACAACTGTATTCCATCTTTTCGTGCATCCTAGCGTATAAAAGCTCCTTTTTCTGTAAAACCAGCGTTTTTGACCTCAGAACCGGTAATCTACCGATACAGGCAGACTTAATTTATCCTAAGTTTGCCTTTAATATCATATAAGGTCCAAGCTGTACGTCTGTCTCACATGCATACAAATGGAAAAACCTGCACCCGAAATGACTCCAGAAATTGAATGACATTACTTTCAAGTCATTTCGAAGACTACTTTTGCAGAAATATGGTGTACACATTTAAACCAGTGACTTCGTGCAGAGATCCCTAATATGTCATCTATTCGTACCTTAGTCTTGTCGATGCAGAATAAAACTTGCAATAAATTTGAAAATTGCATGAACAGGAATTTCGATGAGGCATCCGACTGATCGAAAAGTCTTAATAGCAAGAAAATTTTTCAAATTTTATTTTTCCCGCCAATATGGGCCGCAGCAAGCTGTACACCCAAGCTTGTAAAAACACAAAAGGTCACCTATGAGGCCTATAGCGAAAAAATGTGGTACGGTTTTAACGTGCTTAAACCGGGTGGACGGACGAAAGCATGTGTTTTGCCTGGTTGGCTCATTCCTGGGTAGTCGAACGTCTGGCGACGATATTTAGACTCAGGATAAGCTCTGATTGGAGTTAAGCTGGTCTGATCTGTTCGCACCGCAGATAGAATTCGATGAATACGACCATGTGCAGTGTACAGCGCCAGAGTATGTCGCAGCTAAACACGAGGCGTGATCGGCTGAAGCGATAGCATAGTGCCCTCGTGCAATGGCCAATGAAGCTGATCGCCAAGGTCACCCTCAAGGTCACCCTCCCGTTGGCTAGAGCTTGCGCTACGTTCCTCCGAACTAACCCGAATTTACCCGAATTACTCCGAGGCTTAACACAAGATTCTTAGTTGAGATCGTGTTGCGTAGTGCTTTCGCACTAAAACAGGCTGAAGGTTTTTTTTTATTGTTCAGTAGTACGCAGCACGCAAAACTATATTTCGTAAGGCCAACGTTGTCCGTTTGCCGGCACATGACACAAATGGGACAACTTGAGTCTCGCTGTTTTTCTAAGGAAAGTATGTCTAAGCCCTTTTCTCTTTCCTGACACTTTTGCTAACACGTTACTAGCGCTAGTCCAATCTTACAAGTACCTATGTGTAACCCTTTCTAATGATCTGTCTTGGCGTGCACACGTTAAGAATATTACCTCGGCACCGAATAAAATCTTAGGCTTTTTGAAACGTCTATACGAAACACCTCGCCAGATGTTAAACTACTCGCGTACAAGGCACTTGTTAGGCATCGCTCATCTGGAACCAGTGCCAACCATATCTCTTCGGCTCATTAGAATCTATTCAAAATCTTGCTGCTAGATTCAATCACTCCTTGTACTCGTATGACGTTAGCGTTTCATCTTAAAATCAGATTCCGGCTTGTCAAAGCTCTCCAGTCAACGCCGCGTTTTCAGCATATCCTTGTATCACAAGTTCTTCTTTTCTTCCCTTATGCAAGCACCATACATCACAGCAGCGTCCCACCTATCGCAACGCACCAGCCATCAGTTTCAAGTTTCGCACCCGTCAGCTCGAACCGTTACATTCACTGCTTCCTTTTTTTACCGAACCACAACAGACTGGAACAGCCTTCTCCCAGACATCGTTGCTAGCAGGTGCCAATCAATTTTTACATATTTTAAACCACCATTTTGTTTAATGATTGTCACGAGATGTTTTCTTTGTATAAAAACCCACCCCTAAGGTAATGCCCCTACGGGGAACTTTAAGGTAATAAACTGATCTGAGCGGATCACATTGTTTTGTGTTGGCATTATCTTATAAGAACACTTTCCGAAATTCATCCTCGACCGCATATCGATGGTGAAAGCGGGCAGTAAATTTTTAACTATGCAGGAGGATGGTAGTCCAAAGAACACGGATAACGACTAAATCAACGGTTTTATTCTTAGCAACACGGCTTTCAGGAAGCTATAACAACGAAGGTGATGGCAGATATGCTAGCGGTATGCTAGATAGATAGTGGTACGCTGCCATGAGTGCGCTTTCTGCCCATTATGTTCTCAGCCACTGCCAGTGAACGCTAGCGATATTCTATACGAAGTAGACAGCAATGTCTATACCTGGATACGGGGTTGCTCTCTCGTTGTCATTCAGAGTAAGATTGCTGAAGAATAAGGAACTTTCTGTTCATTAGATTCCCCTGGAAAAGCTGGTGACATCCCTTTCTAGACTCTACTTTCTCAAAGCAATATGCAACCTTTTTTAAAGTAACAACTTTCTCCTGTCGCAACGTCAACATTACGTTTAAGCCAGAGTTATGGCTTGTCACGGCTCCTTCAGTTTTTTGCGCGTTTGTACCGTGGAGGCTAACGAAAAGGGTTCAGCTCAAGTTAAGGACAACACAGCGAGCTATGCAAAGAAAAATGATATTTGTAACGTTAAGAGACCGGAAGCGGGCAGGGTCGGCGAGGGAACAAACGCGGGTTAATGACATCCTAGTCGAAATAAGGGAAGAAACGGACTTGGGTAGGGAATGTAATGCGAAGGCAAGACCACCGCTGGTCCTTAACGGTAACGGAGTGGATTCCAAGAGAAGGCAAGCGTAGCACGGTGCGTCAGAAAGTTAGGTGGGCGGATGAGATTAAGAAGCTTGCGGGAGTACGGTGGGCGCAGCTTGCAAAGGACGCGGTTAATTGGAAAGACATGGGAGAGGCCTTTGCCCTGCAGATGGTTTAGCAAGGCTGGCGATGATGATGATGATGATGATGATGATGATGATGATGATGATGATGAAGACCTCCCAACATGTCATCTGAACATGTCTCTCTAGAGAGGAGCAAATGACTTCTTACTCGCCGTTCATTTGCTAGTATGCTACAACTCGCGTTTCCTTGGGAAGAAGACAGAAAAATGCGTCCTGCGCGTATAACCACGACTGTGCCGACGTGACAATAGCGAAAGAGGCGAAAAAACGATTCATAGAACAGAAGCCTCCTTCATCTATACCTAACGCTTCGCCCCGATTATCGCCTTTCTACCTCATAATGTCCTCGCCCCAGAAAGGGAGGAGAAGAAATTATACATCGCCGCGTCAAAATTGGCCATCCTATTTCAGGACCTACGAAGGTGCTTTATGCGGTACGAAAGAGCACTATGGAAGGGGGGGGGGGGGGGATGAGTGTTCGAAGGAAAGTGGAGCAGAGCTGCGGGGAGCGCTAAGACCTCGGGCGCGCTGCGCCGCAGTCCCGCCGGCAGCGGAGGCGGCGCTCGGCGGGGAGTCCCAGCGGAGACCTTCTTCAGCGCCGAAGGGAGGGAGCGGCGGCCCTAAGCCGACAGGGTTCGACTTTCTCAAGCCGTGCCAAGGAGGCAAGCCCCTGTGTTACTTCTGGCCTCGGCTTTTTTCCGGTGAACGGGCCAGGCTGCCTCAACTCCCGGAAAAAGCCTCCCTCTGTGTGGAAGTAGCGGGGGTAGGTTGGAAGGAGGAGGGGGAGTAGAGGGCAGGAACTCAACCCGTTGCTGCCGCTACGCTCTTTTCGGAGTAAGAAAGCACCAGAGAGGTCAGGATAGTGAGGGGGGGGGTCGAAGAGCCACTTGCTCGAAGGGAACCATTAGCCGTAAAGATCCGGGGCACAAATTGGCTTATTATGCAAATCTAAAGATCCCCCCCCCCCCACCTCCCCACCGTTTTTTTCGCCCGTGTGCTGTCTTTCGTATATAGAGGCTCCCTTTCTGCGCACACCAGTCGGGGCTCTTAGCGCGAACGCGAGCGCCTACACGAGGGTACCTCGAGAGAGACGTCTTCGAAGAAGGGCCGCCGTCGTTCTCCTCTCCCTTCGGCATCTTCGCCAGCCTTGCTGCCGCCGGCCGACGCGGTCGGCACGGCGAAAGGAAGATAAGCGGCCTCGGTCGGTTGCTGCCGGCGGCCGTCCCGCAGGCGTTGCCCGTAATTTAGGGGAGCCGTGCGGTCGAAACCCCAAGCGAGGCGTTAATAATTAACTTGGGGTCAGAACCGGGCGCGCTGATTAAGGTGCGAGTGCGCGGAACGCTTATTGCGCCTCCACTGCTGCTGCCGCCGTTTTGGCACTCCGAGGTTTCCTATAACGTGGCATATATAGTTTGGCAGTGTGCGCTTTCAGCCTGCTTTGGTGTGGTCCGCCGGACGGAAAGGTTAGTCTTCGGACACCTTGGCGGTGGCACATGCCAGCATTCGGTAATGAAAGTTTTTTTATATTCCTTTTTCAAAGAAGGCGGATTTCTGGAAGCTGACTCCACATGGGGTTAAGAAATGCGCCACTGAGCGGGCTGCTTTGTCAAAGTTGAGGTTAGGTAGCCTCCTGTACACGCCTCGAATCACAATCGCGGATTGGTTCTGACGCACAAGCCCAAAGTTGTTCATTGTCTAAAATATTACTACAGATTACCTCTTCTTTCTCACCAGAGTGTCCTCAGCAGTGCTCAATTTAGGATTGTAATAAAGCGTCAGTGGCTGTCGCAGGAACACAATTTTGAAGCGCTTTCACTTGTAGATAAAACTTTTTAGTCGGCTGTGAGCTCCGCTGAGCTTCGAATTTTGAATTCGCTTCTGAAACGAAACCGAAATGCTACTTGAGGTCTGCATAGATGCAATGCCTCACATTCTCCAACCGCTATTATTACAGCTGTGCTGTTCGTGCTTTTTCGAGGATCTCGAAGCGGATCGACATTTTAATGAAGCTGGACTTGAGAAGCGGGAGTAGATTCCACGTCTAGCAATTTGTAAGTCGTAAAATCATTATTACAGATGCACGGAAAGCTGGGACCTTGCTCCAGCAGTTTCGACACAGACGCCTAAAAAAAGCCTGTACGTGTACACAGACACTTCTCTTCAGCTGCAACCAAATGCGGACCAGTTGCGTCACCACCGCACCCCGACTATCTTTCTGCCGCCCGCAGGTGCCCGGCATAGATAACAGAACTACGGGATCGTCGCGGGAGCGCTTACCTGGGCGAATGCAAGAGAAACGAGTACGTGGCTCAGATACAACAAAAAAAATTCCGATAAAGCCTTCGGCGGCTCACGTAACAGGTGAGCCCGTAGCTAGGCCTGGTCTCCACCCCCCACGCACGCATGCCTGCACCCTCTGTCGGCCGCCGTGCTGCACCGGCGTGTCATTAGCGCCATCGATACCCCCGAAAGCGGCCCGCGAGCCGAAGCGGGGGAGTGGAGGGGGGGGGGGGGGGGGGAAGAAATGTCGTTCCAGCGTCCTCACGAAAATATACACTACAGCCAGTGCAGAGCTTGGCGCGGCTAAGGCGACGGCCGGCAATCACCCACGCGCACAAACGTGCGTGCAGCCACGCCGGTCTTATCCGCAACTCGTACCGGGCTGGACACCCTGAACCTCTCGTGATTTCCTTGCGAAAGCGGGCAGCGCCGCTTTCATGCTATCCGCTGCAGCTGCACGCACTGGGAACATACGAGAGAAAAAAAAGAAGGTTAAATAAACGGAGGAGGCCGGCGATATAAGGGACGGCGGAAGGGGTGATGCTTTGGCGTTCCTCTCGCAATGACCATAACCGCGTGAGGCAGGGAGCGTGGACCTATAGAGTGTACACAGAGGCCGCCTGTACTCGTTCCGCACGGACGCAAGCTAGGCTCAGTCCGCGGCTTGCCGTGCTGCAAGTACCGCGGACGCCCCTCTCTGGCTTCTCGGTGTGCACGGGGGAGGTAGCACTTAATCGGGCACGGCCCGCCGTTATGCAAGCCGTGCTGAGCCGCCATAAAAGCAGACTCCGACGCTGAAAAGTTTGGCGCGAATAGAAATATAGGTATGGCGGACTGGGGTAAAAAAAAAAAAAACAAGAGATGGAGTGTACGGCCCACGCTAAATGCTAGACACGGCACGTTGAACCGTATAATCTGGCGTCCGCAGGCCACGAAACGGAGCTTTGTTTTTTATAAACGCTTCTTGCTCCAAGGTGTTTTTCTTTTTTCAAGGGTGCGTAGGTACTGGGTGAGACTCGTTACGAATGCTCAGCTGACTCATTCTCCCATGATTAGTAGTGAGTCTGTAGCGCGTCCACTTTATTGTTCTGAATGTATAGCCCTGAAATCAAACTAACGCGAAAAGAGTGGTAAACAAGCATGTTGTATTACGAAAATGTGTACTGGCCAGTGTGCTCTTTTTGTCCCGAAACTGTAAAAAAAATCGTTATCAGTCGAACTGCAAATTCCAGAAGGAAAAAAAAAGAAGCATTCTTATAATCTTCCATGAACAAATGAGTGTAAAAGTCTAAAGCAGCATGCAGTTCATCAAACTTTTCGTTCGTATATTTAGACCTTTTTGTTGGCGCTAACAAAATGTTCGATGCTGCTTAAGAAACTTTGCTGTGATGTGGTGCATTGTTCATCGTTTGAGCAGTAGTGCAGCACTTTTTCCTGCTCGTGATAGTCACCTGCTACGAACGTAAGAGAGAATAATCGAAAATAAGCAACTAAAGATCGATAAAAGACGGGCTTTTTTCCCTCAGGAGCATCGTAAAGAGTACAAATAGTTCCCTCAACTAACACCCACGGACTTGGCTTTTATGTTTATCACAAAAACAAAGCCAAAAGTGTCAAACCGCATCATCTGAAAAAAAAAAAAGAACATGCTTAGGCTTCGAAGTACGCTCGCACATCGAATCTTCTAGTGGCGCAGACCGTCGACAGTCACTTCCTCTCGAGAAAGACGGGTGAGTATACACGTGTCTAGCGTAGATGAGCAGCTGATAAATCGATAAGCACTGGCATCAACGAGATTGACCCGCGTGTTTTTGTCAGAGAAGGTATGAAATGAGACCGAGTGGGAAGTTGTTCCCAGTGTTCCGAGCATCCGTTGAAGGCAGACAAGGCGACAAATGCGCTCCCATTCCGCTTTCTTTAGGCGACCCTAGTGCAGCAGCTAAGCGTTCCTTGTACGCAGTGGATCATCGCCACAACCAGCGCGCAGGAATCGATTGCGGAGACAACTGTTTCTGTAGCTATTTACAACAACTACTATGCTGCCAATGGCTTCAGCAACAAAAGCGAAGAAAGAATGGGCCATCGCGGGCAGGTTCAACTCTCCGAAAATAAGCACACAGCTGGCGCATTGTAAAGGCGATTTTCTTAACACGCTATTTGTGGGAGGAGCGGTTGCGTTGCTCAAAATAAGCCTAACAGCAGCACGCCCCCGAGCCTCTTACCTTTATTCTTTCTACCATGTGTAACAGCTGCTTCAGCGCTTTCCTGAGCGCTCCGTGTCATCTGTTGCAGCGCGCCCTTTGTTTATTTTTTCTTTTCTTTCTTTCTTGCCTGCTATATACCTTTCTTTCATTCTTCTCTCGCTCATCATCCATGCTCTTACCTTTCTACGCCTCTTTCCCTGCGCGTTTTAATCTGCCTTTTTTTATTTTCCACACTAGTCTGTATATATGCTCTTCTTGGTACAGTGACTCCGAATCAACTGAATACAGGTGTAAAATATGCAAAAACAAAAAAAATACCAGCTATATCTGGCTGGGAAAATGAACAGATACCCAGATCAAAAAGCTGCCGATACCCATTAAACTTCCAACTTGTTCTCGCAGGCGCATAGACCAGACGTAGAGTGAGACGTAGAGAGAAGTGTTCTTTACTGCGCTATTCGCTGAATAGGCGAGTGCATTGCCAAGTTTTAAAGCATTCGGCCACGGTTCCACGTATGCCCTACAACATGATAGATTTTATTTTTTCGATGGCGATGTAGGCACCCATGGTCTTTAGGCAGCAACACATTCGTAACCAGGGAATACTACTAAATACTTGAAACCTGTACAGTTGGCAGAAAAAGAGCGAACGATCTTTGAAAATGCTGGGGCACTTTTCATCCTCAGTGGAACAACAAGAGATTCAATGATTTCCAGCAATTGCCGTCAGAGCGTAGGGCAATAATTTGCGTGTTTGAAATGATACCTGAGCAATCCAACTACGAAATGCGCACACTTAAAACAGTCTAATCACTTCATCAAAGGCTCTATCAATCCTACTGTATACTGAAATCAATAAACGACCACCAGGGTCACAATGAAACATTTCGAGCCAGGTTTCCTTAAGATTTCCGTAAGGGTATTTGTGTCTAATTTCATAGGATGTGACCGACCGGCCAGCTGCCATAGTTCAGCCAGTGAGTTGAGTGAGTGCCGCCCAAAGCCTTGTGAAATTTATCGACTGTGAACACAGCCGTGAGATTTCTTCTCCCGTGATAATCAAGGTGGTGTATATCAAAGGAAACTAACCTAACACATAAGCTGTAGTGTTTTTCTGCATATGACAGGATCGTTTTGGGTGAATTAGTAATACTGTTAATGCCTGAAATCCTCACCTCATGTAGCATCGATAGTACAGCTCATCTCGTTGAGGGTTATATTAAGTAACTAACCACAAAATTTCTCAAAATTTCCGGGAGCAATCATTTTGATTCACGACAGACACAATATAACAAACTTCCTGCGTTTCACATTTCCTTTGCAGATGATGTTGAACAATGCAGTTTTCGGAAGGGCGTTGCTAAATTTTATGCCCGAGAACTCGTCGATAAGGTAAATTAAACTTCGACTTCCGGAATAAAGCCCAACCTTTTGTACACGCAGTCCACTCACGCATTTTATGCGACCACTGCATTATAGAAGCTTCCATGGGTTAGCTGACCAAACAAATAAGTCAACTCTGCTCAGGAAATCTTTCAAGGGAGGTGGCAGAAGCGATGTGGTTGACAGCGACATCAAAACATGAGGGTTTTGTTTTGGTAAGGACAACGACGGCCAATTTGGCTTGGTTTATAAAGATTAGCGTCAATGATTAGAATAAGCGCGGAAGCGTCGTGAGTCGCACCGTCTTTTCTTCGTGAAGCAGGGGGGGAGGGGGGGTTGGTACGGAAGACGTTTGTAAAAGTGTGAATTGGGGGCTTACGTATTGAGCTGCGATCAACGAGAGTGCAAGATGCCTACTACTTTTTACGAGTGGATTTAAATGAAAACGAACGCTTCGTCCGAAAATTTGTTCGGGAATAGCCGCTGATCCCAAAAAGGAATGGGAGAAACAGCAGTTTAAAAGCAATCGGCAAACTAGATTTAATAGAAGGAAGAAAAATCGATAAGTATTGAAGAACGACGCAGATGGTATCAGGTGAGTGAGCACAGTGGAAAGAGAACGAAAAAAAAATTGGGGACGAGGTAAGGTTATGGAACGGGTAAGGTACGGAATCGTAGTAGTTGAAACAGGTAAGTAAGTTTGGGAGATGAAATCTGAGGCCCGAAGCAGAAATTCCATTTTTAAAGTGGTGCGGAAACGATTGGACATCAGAAGTTGAGCATCTGCCAGAAGGAGAATCTCCAGAAAGAAGACAGAGTCTCTACTGGAATAAATGCTCAGGACAGCAAGTGATCGTTAACGCGAAACGGCGGCATGTGCATGTAGAAAAGCAAGGAGATGAGTAAGGAAATAATGATAGAAGAAGGAAGACAGCCATAACTAGGTCACTAGACAGGAAGTCGAACTCGATGAGGAGAAAATTAATTCCAAGTTAGGAATGAATGCAAAAGGGGGAGACTTTCTGATGACGCGTAAACCTGAAAAATGTTTCCAGGGAGTCTCAGGCAGATCGTTTTACAGCATTTCAACGAATCTAATGTTAGTTTTGAGGCATTGATGCACACTTGTTTGCATCAGGGCGGTGAGCTTCTGACAAGAATGATTTGAGTTCCTTAAAAGAGTGGAAGTTCATTCCAAGTTAAAGTTCTCCAGGTGTCTTTTTTTTTCAAGGAAAAGCTCCCTCGTTAAAACGGCTGAACAAAACAACAACCTACCCCCACCCCGCTCAACTTTTTTCCTTTCCAGCTCCAGTTCCTGCTGGCATATCTCCCAGCCGTTTCTCCTAGTGTACGTACCATGCATTCGTAGCATGGTGAGATAGCATCATTGTTTTTGGCTCAATGCTGCTCTGAATGTACTTGAGTCGCTTGAAGACCGCGTCTTATCTCCCCTTGCAGGATTAATTTCTTCTTGAACATAAATTTTCTGCACATAGGTAACTGTAAGCGACTCCAGTGTTCTGCAGACCCTCTTGTATCATTCACAATATTTTTGTGGCCGTTCTCGACATCATGATTACAAAACAAATACCTGGTTTACTCTAATGTCACACCCTCCGCGCTCCATTCCGCACATACGCAGTTCATTTCTCTACATTAAGAAAAATCTGCCTATGAAGATAGCAGTCTGTCGTTGGTACGCCCCCTGTGGCAGAAATAACTCATAGATTCCGTGATCGTACATGCAGATTAACTTAAGCAAGCGATCTTTCATACAAATGGGGGACATGTTGGCAGCCGCAACAGTTGACACTATTGCGCTAATAGTTATAGTTTGGCACTAGATATGCACAGTAAAGAGTTCCAAGGCGGACTTATATTCTGTTTTCAACACCACATACGAACGGCGCTTCAGCATCTGACACCACAATGTTACCACATTGATCATCGTAGGAAAGCCCGCCTGTAACACTTTTCTTCAAGAATCGTTGGAAAATTATTTTGCACCTTAGAACCAACGTCAAGAATCAATAATTTGTTTTTTTTTTTTCATGTCAAGACAAATTTCATCTGACGCTTTTCAGCGTTCATTCCAAGCATAAAAACAAGAATTTGGGGTTAGGAACAAAAAGTTCTTCTAAAGCAGTTTGAACGAGGTCTTGTCTCTCTGTAAACCTCTGTAATCAGGTTTGCGCCAAGCACACATGGTGCCATGGCCCACCCACAGAAGAAGAAATGCACTACAAACAAACAACATTACGCTTTAATGGTCAACCCGCGATATCATTTACAACCACTGTTACAGGAAGCAGCAGTTCAAATCCGGTCTTTACAAAAAACTCTCTCTGCCTCTAGAATTTTAAGGGAGAAAACAGTTGAAGGGTGTTTTCGGTGATGTCATTTTACTAAGTTCGGTGACGTGACGATGTCTCGTTCGATACCGTCCCACTGGAAAGAACGGAAATCTGCGCTATGAAGAGTACAATTTCCTGCCAGTCCTTTGCTAGCATTCCCAACTTTATGCCGAGAGCAGCAACGACACTTCCAAAGCAGGGGGTATTGAAGGACAACAAAACAACCAAAAAGAAGGAGGACATAACGAATAATTGTAATCCTCTCCTTTAGATCATGTGCCGTTGAGCACCGGTGCACGGTTTTGAGCCAGGAACCGCGGCGCTTCGCTGCTTACGACGCGTCTTTCTACAGTCCTGGTGCACCGCAACACTGTTTCTTTTTTCTTTTTCACCTGAGCGCGGGTCCAATGGTATCTCCTGTCTCCTTTCCCTTTTCTTATCTCACACGTTAGTGGCACGTGGCTTCGCACCTGCGCTGCAATAAGCGCGCAATGCTCTTTCTCGTAAGTTGTAAGCTCGTGCCACTTTGCGAGTGAGACATAATCTGCTTATACATATGTACACTCGTGACTCCGATTAAACGACACAAGCATCAAAGACGGGGCCACGCGCCTTTCGTCTATTAAGTCGTTGCTCACGGAGACAGCCGAGAACAGTCGTTGTTCCGACGGGCGCTGCAATCGTTCTTCGCAGACACTTCACGAACGTTGCTCCCACGTCAACGTGCTTTGACCACTCGGAGCGCGCCTGGAATCGTCCAAAGTCTCTACGGTGTGAGACTCGCACTGGAAACAGCGGCACGTGCAATGTCTATTTCATTTCACTCTCTCCGACAGCAGCCCTGGAACTGAGATACACCATCCGCGAGGAACCGGGTAAAGGAGACAAAAAAAAGGAACCAGAGTGTATCAGCAAAGGGGCGTGGAGTCCGTCGGGTGATTGCTTCTCCTTCTACCTGGTAACAATGAACGCGCATGGTGGAGTGGGTTCCCGCGCGTACGTGTCAGCTTGCTTCTGCGTGTGCGGGCGTGGTTCAGTCTGTTCACAGTGAGTGGTGCTCTCCGGCGTGAAAACAAGTGCTCTCTAACCCTTATCACTCCCCGAACACGGGGCGAAGCCCAATCACGCCCCTCCTCCGTTGTCGTCCCCACAGACGCACTCGGTGTCACCGGCGCTTCCCGCTCGCTCTGCGGCTGAGGTGTCTCTCCGGGTGTGCGACTCGCAGTTGTTGTTTTCTTTCTCCTCCGTTGTCGCGCGCCGTTCAGTTCACAACGTCCGGCTCATCTGGGTGGCGGCCGGTCGCTCGTCACCGCCGCCTCGAGCACACCTGGAGACACAGCGCCACCGCGAACAGCGTGAAGGGGGCCGACCGGGCGCACATGGCTGCCGACGGGTGCTTGCCGTGCTGCATGGCCGCCGGGTTCTCGCCTGCGCACCAAGGGACGGAGGAGCGGGGTGGGAGACCAACCAAGGGAGTGAGAACTGTGTCGGGGTTTGCAATGACACCGAAATGCAGTGTAGTTGAGCGGCTTACTTCAACCACAACCTGGGCTTATAGGGACTACAACTTACAAAAATGGACTATAGATAGTCTATACGCTTCTTGTAGGCTCTATTGCCTTTTTATAGATATTTCCTTTTGTCTATTGATAGTCTATAGACTTTCTACAGAGAAAAGTCTACTAAACTGTAAGGCTATAAACCTATAGATTTTCTATAGACTTCCTATATGATATGTATTGACTATAGACTGTTCTCTAGGGTTTTTCTGTAGAGAGTCTATAGATCTTATAGACAGGAGTCTATGCGCAATGTATAGACTGTCTAAAACAATTTTTGTAACAGTATATAACCTCAGGCACATGCTTTAGGCCACTGTTTTAAAATCGTCCAAGAGGCGGTGGACAAAAAATGGTCAAGAATGCACTTTCTAGGTAAGCGGAATTACATAGGAATCAGCAATGATCACAGAGTTCTTTTCAAGGAACTCAAAGAAGTCGAAATAAGCAACAGTATCGGCTGCTGGTACATACGCTTAGAACACAGGTAAAAATGCCATAAAATAACACTGCTCCCCGTCGTTCGTATGCAGTTGAGTAGTTGTTGTTCATAATGAGCAAAATCATTCCTATAGAGAAAAAAATCATCTTTGTTGATCTCGTAAACAAGTGTCAAGAGGACTGGCTGAGGATAATATTTATAAGGTGGCTTTTAATCGATCGCTTAGATAATTTTGCTCTTTTCTCGTTATGGCGACAAGTCACAATTTTGTTACAAGCGTCGTTGATTACTTCAGTAAATAGTTTGCCAACAGCAATTAAAGGCTGTAGGCAATTAAAGGCTGTAAAAATGTGCTCAAGAGGAGAACCTACAGGAAACCCATTTAACCATTAGAAAACCGGCGACTCGTGAGCTGGCGCTGTGTGCAGATAATAGTTTGTCTAGGGAAGGTCGGTGATGCTAACATGCGGGAAGAAAATGAAAAAAAAAAACAGCTCATGGCACAGATATGCTTTTCGTTGCCCTGTGCACGTCGCGAAAGCACCGTAAAGAAAACTCATTTCTTACCTTACTTGCCAACGCCAAGTTTAGTTTGTTATCTGCTAATTTTTGACATAAAATACAGAGCCCTAATGCTATGCAGAGTAACTCACAGTGACGGTCAGCTCCCTTTCGACATCTGCACGAACAAGGGAGCCTGTGGTTTTTTTTTTCTAGCGCAAAACCCTTTTGAACGCGTCAGTTAGCTTCGTTCTTCTTTATGTAGACTCTGAAAATTACAGAGCGTGTGGCTAGCGTCAATAAGGATGACGCAAGTTATTGCAGGAGGAAGAAATAGCGGTGCTTAAAATTTGCTTGAACGATAAAAAGCAAAAAGCAGCATTGACAACTGGCGGAAATGTAACAGAATATAACTTACTCGTTTCGGGCCAGAGGTGGCACTAAGCACAATACGGTGCCTCGTGAAATTGTTGAAACAAGGAAACATGCCAAGTGTATAAACAAAGGCATAACTCAGCATGACGGTGTCGGAGGTCTCTTTGCGTTTCGTGCACACCTGGGAAGGCTTTCATTGCTGCCAAGAAAAAAACTCAAGATGACTACTTTCTAATGCAGACAAGTTGTACAAAAAAATGAAACACAGGAGATATTGATTAACCACAATCTTGATTACAGTCCGCGTGTGCAGTGTTGAAATACTACTCAGGCAGCTCAACAGTTCAATATGAAGTAAATTTCAATGGCGGACACTCAGGAGTACAGCGACACGAAAAATAAAAACCTCAAGGGCCGTACACACATAAAAAAAAATGAATTTTAACCCGGCATCTTACTTTACACATTTCTTACTGGCTGCCGTGCACTTTTCAGTCTCTTAATCTCTTATTCAGCTTTAAAAAATAATGAAAAATCCGCTCTTTTTTTTTCAAGTGAACCATATGCATAGTAATTTTTACCTATATTGCACACATAGTTTGCTAGAAGAAGCCAACGTCGTGTTGCAAATACGGTTGCTCAAAATCACACGTCAAAGTGGCAAAATAAAGGGGGCGACATCAAACAATGCCGTTCTTAGTATCGCCTCCTCGATTCTAATATAATTTACAATGCTAGCAATGCCCGAGCGCCGCGGCGGAGCCCTTTCACAAAGGGAACTGCGAGAATTCATATTAGACCCAGCTCTCCATCTGCGCACGGGTGAATTCTAATCATTGGAGAGCGCAGTATTGATCCATCATTGCCAACAACGAAACTATGGCGTCGCCTGGCGCGAATTCGTCAGGGGTCATTAGTGGA
Organism: Amblyomma americanum; assembly: GCF_052857255.1. Taxonomy (NCBI): domain Eukaryota; kingdom Metazoa; phylum Arthropoda; class Arachnida; order Ixodida; family Ixodidae; genus Amblyomma; species Amblyomma americanum. Next base: position 204,543,985 of record NC_135499.1, read on the forward strand.
ACGACGCCCTGGAGGGAGGCTTCCGAGCGAAAGTCGTCGCGTGGGAACTCGCGCCGCGTCAGAAGCCTTTCTGTGTCTGATGTGAGCTCGCTCGCTGCTGTAGACTTTTTTATTCTACTTGTTCGTTTGCTCGGTTTGAGTTCGCGGAAAAGAGTTGGACACGAGCTCGCGTTTTGAGCGCGCTTGTACTCTCGGAAGCGCAAATGAGCGCGAAGTAGGAACTGTCGAGTTTGGTCGTCAATAGCGATACATGGAGATATTCCAACAAATAATTTGCATCGGAGCAGATTTCCTCTTTTTGCTTGAAAAACGCAAGTTTATTGCGGACAAAAAGAGCGATACAAGGTGTTCTGCCAACAAAACAGTTGTCAGAAGCAAGAACACAAAACATTACATGCACATGAAAACACAAAACTGCGAAAGAACCAGAAAACGAGTAATAAAAGGCAGCATTACCTTTTGAACCCTACTCAGCATGCAGTTATTTGCAGAATCAACAATATGCGGCGCTACATGGCAACTAGAACATTTCTTCAACCGCGTAAAGAAGCTGTTTGAATTTCTTTATAGCCTTAACACGTCTTCTTCTTGAAGCACTCAACCTGTTTTCAGAAGGTAGAGCTCTGCCTACACTTTACCTCACTTGGCAACAAAAATTGTATCTTCAATGCGGTTGTGTTTTCGCTGTTAACTACTGGTTTATGGGGTTTAACGTCCCAAAGTGACGTAGGCAATCAGAGACACTGTAGTGAAGGCGGTCTGAGATTTAAGCCACTTGGGGTTCTTTAACGTGCACTGACATCGCACAGTACACGGGCCTCTAGAATTTCGCCTCCATCGAAATTCGACCACTGCGGCCGGGATCGAACCCACGTCTTTCGGGCCAGCAGCCGAGCGCCATAACCATTTGAGCCACCGCGGCGGTACGCTGTTAACTACTTTTCATTTGCTGAGTGCAGGAACAATGATAAGCATATATATAATTATTGCAAAAAAAAAGAAATTTCATGCCACCCACGTGATTGTCAGCATGCAACACACAGCGAAGCACGACTCAGAAATATTTAGGACAATAGAAAAACGAGATCGCAGTTAACAAAAGCAAAACGAACAGTCCAACAGACCAAAAGCAACTAAAATAAACAGAACTGCAATGCATAAACAAATCGTGCATGTGCGTAATGGAAGCGAACATAAATAATTTTAATCATTCTCGGGATCGTTTTGAAGATTGTTTTGAAGAACCTCATAGCAGGCAAAAACTGGAACACGATGCGGGGCATTAAACGCTAAATTCCTTTGGTTAGGTTGTAGTCAAGGACATCAAAAACAGAAACGGCGCGAAGAAACAATGTTTGGCCCTCCATTTCCCTTCATAGAAGGATGCATACCCAGGGCATGTTATTGAGAGATTGTAGAACTGGTACAAAAACTTTCAGATTTAAAACTTATAGACCAAGTTAACTTGTATATTTCTCACAAGGAAATAAAGACATCGGCACACAAGAAAGAACATTGAAATGCCAGTGGTAGATCTACCAAAATAAAGCAAGCATATTGAAAGTAGCAATTTGCTTACAAAACAATGTTTATTTAAGAAAAGAATGTTCAAGTAATAACATCACGGTTTCTGCTGTAAATGAAATAGACCAACCCTGGTACCAAACATTTCAATTGGCACATGTCGCTTTCATGGTAACTTTTGGAGATCACTAAGAGATCCGCAGGGAACTACAGTTTCGTCGTGACAGCCGCATGAAAAGTGGGAACACATTTACCAAACTACACTAAACCCATCAGATGCAGCTTGAGAATGCATACTTTTTCGAAAATCAAGACCGCTGTATTGAGCGATGAAAGGACCCATTATCAAATAATCAATCACAAGCTAATATTTAGACCCTGTAAGTTCGTCTGACTCTGAGAATACAGTGCCCACTGCTCAGTAAACCTAGAGGGGATGTTAACGCTTAACCAGTGTTCGACCCACCATTAAGAATTAAGCAACGACATCAAAGCTTTGCCATTGGGCGTTTTCGCATCAGAACCAAGTACAGGTTAACAAAGATCCGAACGGCAATACCCGAAAAATGCTGCGCTTAAAATCTTGGCGGTAACTTTTGCCTTCAAGTTTTAATAGGCGCCATTTTGTGAAGTTTGCTTTGATAGTTCATTCTTTCGTCTTATTTCCATTAGCCAGCCCTGCACTTAACGCCCATGACCGCGACTGGAATAGCGTGCCTTGTGGACGCAGTGCTGTCACGAGTAACTAAAAGCGATAGTATTGGTTCAGAAAAATTAATCGCAAAATGAGTTTTCTAAATACGGTCTGTGCAACTTTTCGTCACCTGCGGTATTCAAACTTCGTTTTAAAAAAAAATGGTCCGTACATAGCGCCTAATTCAGTGCTCAGGCTGAACGGAAATCTTCAAATGTCGCAGTAGATATTGTGAGGCTAACCGAATTTACTGGAACTTATACGGCCGTCTAGTTACCTTTTGAGTGAAACCCAGTGCTCTCATTCGCTACCCGCTTTGAAAGTATCTGACGGGGTAAGTGAACAATCTTACAACTTGCTTAAGAAACTTGCACAAGTCCCACTCCATCTCAGACGAGCCATCGCGCGCCGGCGTTCCGTGAGTAGCGTTAGTAGAAGGCTCTGGCTCCTTGAGCTCCGACTGTTCGGGCTCCGAAGTTCCGGCCTGGATATGGCTTCGGAGCAGCTGCTTACCGTTCAGCACGTGCACCACGATGCTGGCCGGTTCGGCGTTCGACGGCACGCAGGAGTAGTTGCCCGAGTCGTGCGGCTGGGCGTTGGCGATGAGAAGCCGGCTCAGAGTGCGCGGCGACTTCTCGGTCTGCACCGAGACGCCGTGCTGAATGTCGTAGTTGATGACGCGGGCGTCGTGGTACCAGAAGACGTAGTCCGGCGGCACGGGGCTCTCCATCACCTCGCAGGTGAGGTTGAGCGTGCTGCCACTGTTCAGGTAGAGCGTCGGACCACCGGCGATGCTGGCCTTGCTCACTGCACGTGTAAAAAAGAAAACAAGAAAATAAATTATGAGGGCACTGCGGCGCCCGCATTGCAGGAATGCGTGAGCATTGACGCTTCCTCACCCCTCTTTGCCTCTCTTTGCTCAACTTCGAATTTGGCGCCACGCTTTTGCTCCGCCCACTTCCGGTGTTTTCAAACTTGGCGCCACATTTACTTCTGCTCCATCCATTTTTTGGACATTTTTGGCTCTAATAATTACATAAGTACGCCAGATGCACCTAATGGATTTTCCTGCGAGATTTTTTGTTGTCCTATCTAATGCAACCATTCTTTTTCTTATAACCCAATTCGTTCGAACGCTATCGTGATGACAAGCTCGTGATGACACGAAAACTCAAACATAGCCATACACTGCTTACGCATTAAAAAGTGAAAAGCAGGCGATACCAGCTGTGGAATCCTTGGATGGTAGACTGTCAGCTGCATGCTTTCGTGCGCGTACTATGAAACTGAGCGGGGCCATCTTAAGCTGAACACAGCCGTTTCAAATCGTTTTTTTCTTTTTGTTTTCAATGTGCACACTAATGTCCGTTGTCCCGTATAAAAAAATAAAATAAGAAAACACGACATGTGTGGGTGTCTTGTTCAGCGTAAGCAAAGAAGTGTCGTCAGCTTACGCAAGCGCTGTTCCTTCGTATCGTTTGCCGCGCCATTATCGAGAAAAAGAAAATTAGATTGTAAATAGCAGGCAAAAAGGAAATAATTCCAGAAAACCTAGACTGACCAGTAAAAATTGTGCACCGGTTTCTATTCGGGCCAAGAAGCGTCAGCATTCGCATTTTGCATCCAAATTAGGTACAACGAATCCAATAAGAGGGAAACGTAGTGTAAGCGATTAAACTTTAATTGAAGAATGAGAAAAGCGAGCAGTTTGTAGTGTCAGGGTAATATCTACATAGCATACGGTACGTCTTTACCAGCCCACGGAAGCACACAAAGAAATGGATAGCAAACTGCAATTGAAAAAGGAAAAGTGAAAAATGTTTTAAAGTACGCAACATAACATAATTATAGAATCACAGAACAGCAGGAACTACCGTTCCTCGGCAGAACATACATAGCAAAGCACATGTTAACGTATATCTGTGAAGTAGTTAGCAACACAAACAAGAAGTACTAAACTACTCGATATTTTATGAAAAACCTCTTCTTCTGCAATCGATCCTGCAGGATATTATTTACAGACAAAACAAAGCATTCTATTTGACCTGCTACGCCTGCACACTACAGAAACCGTGCGTACTCCTGGGGGCAGACACAAGAAAAATGCTTAAAGCGCATAGTAGCCGGTCGCTTACGTTAGATACCTTGTATTCTTTCTTAAAGGTAAATCTGCGTTCGCTCGGCGGCGCAAAAAGCACCAAAAGTGTTAAAAAAGAACAGCTCGGAACGAAAACAGAACGAAAGAAAGACATATAACAATAATATTGAACCTGGCAGACGCAACAAATGCCGCAGACTCAAAGAAAGTCTATAAGCTCGCGAAGCTCAGGAAGGACGGAGCCAAAATAGCGAAATACGAAGCCTCCCCAACGCTACGCAGTCGGGGATGGCAGTGCTTCGCATCGAAATGCGTCACGATCAGCGCGCACACACGGCTGCAAACACAGTGCTACCGGCGCGCACCTCACTCGCTCGCCCGGCAGCCCGCGCCCTCTCTCGGTCGCTGCTGGCACTCGTTTCTCTTTTTCGCCAGGCGCACTGTCGCGAATTTCCAATTCTATCAGGTACCCCGGCTGCTGCGGCGAACGAGGGGGACGGCCGTCGAGAATGAGAGGACGACCATGCCTCTACTACGTCGCCGATGCCTCCGTAATGACATTCAGCAAAAGAACACAATCAAATCCGTTTTGTGTTTCTTCTCGTATTCTCTACCGCACCGCCAAGCAGTGACCCGGTGGTTCGAATCAAAAGAGGGTAGCCCTGGAACAAAAGAGTCGACTTCATACAAATGAATTCGCGAGCCCCGCTGTTTGCTTCGCCTGACGGCCCATCTACATCGGCGAGATGCTTGGTTCATGTTTTCTCTTTATTCTTGCTTTCCTAACCTGTCGCTCGCTCGTTCTTTCGTACCATCTCGATGTGTCTTCTCTTTGCGCAAGCTGACTCGCGGTGCCTTTGTTTCATCCCGCTCTCTCGTCCTGCGGGCGAGAATGTGTCCAACAATGAGATGAAAGCGCGGATACCACTGCTGAGGGTCGGAAGACTTCTGGCTGTGCTGACGACGTGAACCGGAGGCGCCTGGGTGGTTACTGAAACCTCAGACCTGCTGTTTAAGCAGGTGGTCTCGCCGAACGCATTACGAGGAGTCGATAACCTTGGCGAAGCGCGCGCCTTCTTTACGCCGTTTCTTTCAGGCTATGTGCGGAGAAAGAACACTCCTTTCTGGGAGTTCCAAGTGTGGAGGCATTTTATCTGAGGCCTGCAAGATAAAAAAGATACAAAAACGAAATAATTGATTGGACAGCCCAACTGTTTGCTTATGAGCTGCTTCACTGCGTAGTGCCAGCAAAAAAAGCAGTGGAAGTTGACTGGTTGCTGCGTCGAAAACAACAGCGGCAGCGGTTGGACCTTAAAACATAATAATAATAATAATTGGTTTTTTTGGGGAAAGGAAATGGCGCAGTATCTGTCTCATATATCGTTGGACACCTGAACCGCGCCGCAAGGGAAGGGTAAAGGAGGGAGTGAAAGAAGAAAGGAAGAATTAGGTGCCGTAGTGGAGGGCTCCGGAATAATTTCGACCACCTGGGGATCTTTAACGTGCACTGACATCGCACAGCACACGGGCGCCTTAGCGTTTTTCCTCCATAAAAACGCAGCCGCCGCGGTCGGGTTCGAACCCGGGAACTCCGGATCATAAAGACAAATTCTACTAGCGGGGGCATTTATCCGAAAAACCACAAAACTTTGTAAGAGCAGCTAGTTTTGCTCCTCGCTGTCCAGTCGAGTTTCAGGGCTGTAGTGTTCTTGCCAGCACTGCTTAGGCAATTAGGCAATTAAGTTAAGCGTTCTTAAATTATAATATGAGGGCTAAACTTATAATCAGGAAGTTGCAGAGCATCCTAGAAGACAGATTTTAGCGATATTTGTTTTATAGCATCCAATGTTTCGGTTTCTTCCGCTTTCGAAACTGAGCCTGTCAAATACGAAGGAAACAGATGTTACTATTTGCTCCTCAGAGAGATTTGCTCCTCACTAACGAATTTAATTAGCCTAAACTAATATCCCCCCCCCCTTTTTTAAATATTTAGGACTGCTTGTCGCGGTTGTAATTTCTATGAGTATTTATCTGCTCAGCATTTAGCACATCGCACTGAGGAAAACTTCATATCTTTTTTCATCTTTTTAGTAAAAATTTATTCTACGTCCCTTTCTGGTTATGTTGAATCTTTTCGGGTAGCAACAGACGCATTTGTTGCCAAAAAAATGCATTGAAATTTCCCAGCCACTCGATTCAACCTCGCGACGTTTACATCGAGAGGCTCTTCATGATCATCGATTAGAAATGAATCATGGTATTTCATTGCCTCAGGGATCCGAGCCCAAAAAGTAGCGTCGAAGAAGCATGCAGTTCACTTGTGAGATGAGCCGGCTATGGTTACGACGCTTAATCCTTATCTCTCAACGGTATGAGTACCCCGCACATCAGCAACCACCCGAATTTGCGCACTGAAAAGGTCGCATTAAGGACAAATTGAATTTTGCCTGTATCTATTACAGTATTCTAAAGACAAAGACGCTTATTTCAGTGAGAACGGAGCATTTGTAAGCTAGAAAGAGGCAAACGAAATAAAACGCAGCAGTCGCAATCACCAGAATTTTACTTTTTTTTGCCTTTCCCACTTTAGCGAAACTCAGTTTTTAGTGAAATAAGCGCTTCAATACAAGCGAACTTCAGCTTGTTCATAGTGCCCCGTCAGTGCACTAACTTAGTTCCTGAAGTGCGGAGTTAATTGAAACAGAGCTGAGTCGGAACAGCGGTGAAATAGAATGTAAAGAAGGTATTCGCTGGCTTTGATATTTTATTGTTCCTCCAGATTTCTTTATTACTCAAGTCAAACGAAGAGAACGCTATCGACCAGAACATTTGCGCAGCACAAAATTAGGATCCTGGAAAATTTGGTTTTAGCTTGCCGCATCAAAGGCAACTGCCGCCTTCAGCGCAATCAAGCAATCCCGATCAGCGCGCTTTAATAATCTCCCAAGTAAACTATCCGAACTGCTGTTATCGCACGCTCAAACTTGAATAGTCGAAAGTACCAGCAGGTCAGCTAGGTTGCTTCAGTTTAATCCCACGGCACTAAGCCAAGAATAAAATAAGGGAGTTATTACTCATTGGCATCCACCCAAGCGCAGCCATACGGCTACAAAGGAAAGCTATACAACTTTCTCAGAAACTTCGCAGTTAAACAAATATTCGTCCTGGTCCGGGGTTCGAACCCGGCACCACATCTTCACCGGAGCAGTCGCTCTAGAGACTGTGCTAACCGGAACGGCAAGCTTATCGTAGGGCGAGAGCGAATTGATAATAATAATTGGTTTTTGGGGAAAGGAAATGGCGCAGTATCTGTCTCATATATCGTTGGACACCTGAACCGCGCCGTAAGGGAAGGGATAAAGGAGGGAGTGAAAGAAGAAAGTAAGAAGAGGTGCCGTAGTGGAGGGCTCCGGAATAATTTCGACCACCTGGGGATCCTTAAAGTGCACTGACATCGCACAGCACACGGGCGCCTTAGCGTTCTTCCTCCATAAAAACGCAGCCGCCGCGGTCGGGTTCGAACCTGGGAACTCCGGATCAGTTGCCGAGCGTCCTAACCACTGAGCCACCGCGGCGGGTTAGAGCGAATTGATCAATAACTCGAAGTGAGAACAGTGTTAGTCAAATGTTTAGTATGTAGTGTTTAGTTAGTGGTTAATGTTAAGTTAGTACTGAGGGATTCCCCTAAACATCTGACTAAGCCAAGAATAAGGAAACAGCCTAAGGAAGCTGGTAGCAAGTCGGTTTGCTGTCACGTTCATTTGGGCAAGAAAGGCGGTGCTCACCGATGACGTTGAGGGCGATGAAGCGTGATATCTTGGGCAGCGTGCTGACTTGGCACTCGTACATGCCGGCGTCCTTCTTCTGCGGATACTGAATCTGCAGCATCCACAAATCAGAGTTGTCCATGTGGATGGCCTGGAACCGCTGGTCCGAGGTGTACGTGAAGCGCCCGACTGTCAGCACGTGTAGGTCGCGCCTCCGAATCCACGAGACCTGCGAGGCGAGGCAAGAAAAGATCGCGTGTGTTACACAACGGGTCTCTCCCCCGCTGAGTATGGCCTACGACGGCAGTGGCGTCGACGTTGGCGGGAAGGAATATAGAGCCGACGGAGCGCATCACCTCTTCACTGATGGGTTTTGTTCCTTCTTTGTAGAAAATATTTTTGGTTCGAAAAATAACAAAAATAAGACCCTGAACCCCCTCTCACCAGCACTTCCAACTGTCTCACGAGTTTTTTTTTCTCAGCACTGCTGGCTTCTTCAAAGCAAATGAAAAAGGCGCATCCGAAGCACATGAGATGCTCGCTACGCCCAAACTTGGAAACTTTCACTTAGCTACATGCTATAATATATATTTTGAAAAAAAAAACAAGGAAAGCGGTGTCATTGTTTTGTTGTATGGTGCCTGATTTGTGGCGCGTAAGTGTGTCTGTTCAATGTATGCCTTTGTATTCGGCTATTGAGCGCGCACTTATTTCAAAGGTCATTGACCGACTAGGCTGTGAACAAGTCTTACTTCAGAGATTTATCCTTTTTCTGCGATGCAAGAAGAAAGAGCGGATGGGGCTAAAAAAAAAAGATTTGAAGGGAGGTTTTGACAGTTCTATAGGCTGCATTACAGGGGACTAACACTTCACGCGAGCGTTGTGTGCATGCTGGGCGACAGTGCGGTAACATCTCTTAATACCCATCGACTAGCTGTCGTTTACGTTATTATGAAAAGTGCCGAGGCAACGATGCAAATCAAGCGACCTCAGGTGGGTGAAGTTGTCCCGGGGCTATCGGCTGAAATACCTGTATTAACCTAATCAGCCTGCATTTTCCTGAATACAATATTTCGAAGTAAACGGTAGGCAACCACCATCCATATTGGACCATTGGCTGGAAACTTGCCAGCAGTAACCCGGTAAGTTAATTTATAGCACAAGAGTTTGCTCACTTTGCATAGAGACAATGTATTTTTGCGCGTGTTGGTTGTCCACCGCATACTCCTGGTTCAGGAAGCGTATGTGCTTTCGTCAGCTTAGTGTCCATCGAATCATGAAAACAAGAGTTTAGGAGAAGAGCGCAAGAAACTAAAGAGGGAATAAAGTATCTGGTAATCATCAGCTTCAGAGTATTTAGGCTCGGCGCTGTGGTGTTCTATCCATTACGTTTTTTTTTTTTTTGACGAGCTAGGAAACGTCGAGGCACCTACGCCGTGGATCCAGCAGCTTCGCAGGGCTTGTCACTTGCTTTATTTTTTTTTAGACACACTGCCGGGCAGAAAGGGGTGGAGGAAAGAACGATGGAGCTCACACTGACAGTGTTGGCAAATTGCGTTTTCATGTCAAGGTCTTCCTTTCCCAAGCGACAACTCCCCGACAGGGTTGTCTCCACCGCAGCAAACTAATTCTGTCTCCCCCATTACACTTTACGCAGCTGCACTGACATCCTCCTCCGCTGCGCCTCCAACCCTCTGTCTGGCTTAAACTGTGCATTGCTATGTGAGCTTGAGGGAGCGTTGGAGAATGTGGGGCTGAGTTTACGACATTTGTTCGCGCCTAACAACTATTTGTGACAGGCAGGCATCTTTTCTACTCTCCTCTCTACTGCTCGACAGCGTATGTACGCGTCCAGGCTGATAACGACCCTTTATTCCATGCAAACTGTTCCAGTGAATGTTTTGGATGGTCAACTGACGACAGTCCTACCTTCTACACTACTGCATGGTTTTAAGGCATGCCACACCAGCTGCTTCGCGCATACGTCGAAACCGCACTTCGTGCAGAGGAGTCTTCAGAAGGAAAGTCGCAAAATCAACACCCTCGTTCCCCTATAGTGATGGGGCGACGGCTTCGTTCGACACGAAGCAAGAAAACAAAGGAAAAATCGGGGCACAGAAACAACAGCAAATGAATGCGATGGCAGCGCCATGCGTTCGGGAGTGAGTGAAAATGCGCGGACTCATTCGAAGCACGCCCTGGGACACGCCAAATTGCTTCGTGTCTGGGCTGCCAAGCGGGCGGGGGGGCGCCCGGGCTCCGTGCCCCGGGCTTAGTCGGCGCTGCAAGCGCGTCGTGAATCTTGATAGGCAAATTGTCGCGCGGCCGCCCAGGCCCTTGCCGCCGTCGGCACCGCTTCGTTTTTCGCAACTCGGGGCGACTTAATGCAGGCTGCCGGAACGATGGCAACATTGGCCTTATGACGAAAGCGACGGAGCTCGTTCTCCATTCGTCGCTGCTGGCGAGCTTCACGCGATGACGTTCGAAAAAGGCTTCGGACTGAGGAGACGCCTAATAGAGAGGAACCAGAAAGAGGTGGAGAGGAATAAAAATTTGCAATTTACCATTTCACCCCGGTGAAGTTTACCGCCGAGGTAAACTGCAATTTCTCCGGGCTCTAGCTGAAGAAGAGAAAACCTTTCCTAGTTCGCAGGTTCGATGAATGCCATCACGGCGGACTACGCGAATATCCAAAGCTGTTGGGCTTCCAGCATGCTACAGTTCTGTTTAAAATACACCGGAAAGGGCATTGACAACCACGTAAGGCACACAACTTCTATAACTGCACGGCTACACACCACGAAGACCTTCTCGACGTAAAAGTCACGAGTATAAATCGAGTGGCGTGGAAATTTTAATGCATTTTATTCGGCAACAAATTCGTGTATTGCTACCGGACAAATGTCAATATACCCTCAAAGGGACGTATAATTGATTATTACAAAAAAAGAAAAAGAATGAAGGTATCCTCAGTGTCCTCTGCCGGTAAACTGCAATGGGGTCATAAAGTGATTGATGCGTCCACTGCAGCTAGAAAAATAAAATTCTGGCAAACTGATGTCAATGGTGAACTTAGGGAATTATATCCACCTCAGACCCTAGAAGAAGTTCAGCTGGTAAGTGTTAATACAAACGCAGTTCACAAATCTGGCGGTTGTCGTGAATGTACACACACATAAAAAAAGTCCAAGCCGTCTGTACGACGGTTCTTCCTTTTAAGAGTTTTCTCCATGCTCTGAGCTACGGGTCTCTGGGCGTACATGAAAATCATATAAAGGCATTTGGCGCATGTTTAGTGGAATACATGCATGACAGAATGCGCATTTAAAAAAAAATTTCAAATTATTTGACGGTAAATCCTGAGAAATATGTGAGCTATTACGTCGCTGGAAGCAAAAAAAAAACCTGATTCAGTCAAATCAACACAATTGGAAGGCCTTTCAGAGCATCCCTATTCTTACACAGTTGTTGGAAAGCCGAATACAAAGGAACAAAGTGAGCAGTCTGTGACTGCCACTAGTAGTCATGTTGCTGAGGTGATGCATTAAAAAAATAGCGGTAAGGTATTAACTTAGTTAAACCAAGTAGATTTGCGAAAGCCTGTGTTTAACGTGGCTAGCTCATGGTTTTTCTTTTCTGGATCATCAGCACATGTGGCGACGATATTAGACTCAGGTTAAGCTCTGACCGACTTTAATCGGATACGATCTGTTGGCGCCGCAGACGGAGGTTGATGAAGACGACGATGTGCAATGCGCAGCACGACAGTGTGTTGCAGTTTAACACGAGGCGTGATCGACTGCGGCGATATCAGTGCTCTCGTGTAGTGTCCAGCAAAGCTGATCTGTTCGCGCCGCCGCGGGTTCGAAACCCATTCGCGGCAATATTTATTTTATTTCGGCATGGGCTGCTGCTATGCTAGGTTTATTCAAGGTCATCCTCAAGGTCACCATCTCATTTGCTGCAGCTTGCGCGACGCTCCTTCGAACAAACCCAAGCTTACCCGAGTTACACCGAGGCTTCACAAAAGATTCTTTGTTGAGACCGCCTTAAGTAGAGCTTTTGCACTGAAATGTCTTAAAACAGAAATATGTATTAAATAATATACGCGAGGCTTCCGGCGAATATACAGAGAGAAATGAACAAGCGGCCGATGGCCCTTCCGAACACATGTCTTCGCGATAGCAGCGTGACTTTGCAGTTCTCACTTGGCAATTGCCAACCTATATATTTTATGCCTTATGTTGTGGAGTGGTCTGCTATGCTGATGTTCTAGCAGTTCTTTCCACCATTTTACGATGTTTTGGCAAGACAGAATGCTGACTATAAAAGGCCTTACAAGCGTGCAGCACCCAAGAAATTAAGCTGCACAATGGAATCAGAGCAAATCAATGGAATATTCATGCAGCTTTTTGGTTTCTGTTTTCTATCGATCTTATCGCGGCTTGTATTTTTCATTTTATGTTTATTTTTTAGGCTTTTTCAAATAGGTGTGTGAGCTTAGTAAATAAAGTTTCATGAAGAGGATTACGAGAGTATCAAACGCATTCACGGAGGTAAATTGTGAACGCCTCACTGCGGCCCTATAGGATTAAAATGTCACAAACAGCAACTTCTCTCCATCTGACATTTTTTTTTCTTTTAAAAAACTGCTGTTTCTTTATTAATGTACTTCCTCTCTTTAGTCAATTGCTGAGCGAAGAAAAGCTGGTCGTGGAGATTAAACTTTACTAAAGTTGTGGCATACATACTTTGAACAAATGTCGACGTTGGTCTTTCGTCGGATCAGTGAACAGGCATAACCTACATTTTTTAGGCGCTGTTCTGCCAATGGGAAGCGGGCGCCGACGCAGTTCCCAGGCCACATTCACTGCGGCTCAGCGTTCGCACCTGCACCTTATCTCTCGCGACGCAGCCTGCCAGGCGACCTCACTAAAACCAACGCTGTCGGTAGCCCGGGCGGACTGTTAATGCGTAAACGCACTGGCGTGTTTTCCTCTAGTGTGGAATTCGTATTAAAACAGAGATTTGCGCGTTAGATTATGGCTCATTTCAGAAACCCGCCAGCGCACATTCTAGGCAAATCAACATAAAAAAAAAACTAGAATTAGGTGTACTGTGGAGGCAGTACAAACGCTTTTGTGCACAGTTAATAAGCTTCGAGTTTCGTCTTTCACAGCGTGATCTTTGATTACCAGTTTTATGTTCAGAAGCGTGTTTATGTCGCTATTTCGCTATTTTTATGATTGTTTTAACATAAACTGATTATTCAGCGTAGTCGTCTTTATAGTTCGTAATCGCGCTGAAATCGAGTGCCGAAATGATGCAAAAAAAAACATGAAAAATTTTTTCTTTATTTTTGTTTCTCCTTCTCCCTGAATGTCTATCGTTTATCTTTCATGAAGAAGACTTAAGAAGCCTTGCAGTGCGTTCAGGACAGCAAGATAGTTGGGAATTCGGCTGAAACTTGAAGTACGGTGGTAGCACAACACCAATCCCAAGCTTGCACCGGGCTGAGGCACACAGTTTTCTTTTTTACTGATTGTGGCTTGCTGTTTGTGAGTTTTTATTATTTTTGGTTTTGGCAGCGAAGAATGCGGTACGCTACGGTTCGCTATTAATTATGAGAGCAAAGGCTTTTGTACTAGTTCCATCCTCATTCTTCAGCTGCTGTCTTTTGATCATGATGTCAGTGGGCCCTCAATCTTACATTCTTGGACGCGTCACAGACAGGCAGGCGGGTGTGAGCGATTAATGCAAATTCATAAATTTATGGTTACCCCGTACTTCGACCTAAGTCATGAATTGTGCGCCCAGCACTTCCGTCTCTGTTTCCCGTACTAGCCAGAAACCTACAAAGAAGAAAAAACCGTGCATAAAGATCAGTTGAAATCAGGCCTATCCGCTCTTTCAGTGACGTGAAAAAAACATAAACATCACTCGCTAAGCCATTCAAAGTTACTCAGTTATACAGGGTCCTATAGGGTACATGAAATAATGAAAATAAAAATATTTTGTATGCACAATAACCAATGTCCCCAGAAAAAACTCAGGGGAATCATATATAATCCATCGACCATATGTCTCGCCAGAGGGCGAGCATGAATTTTATGAGACATTTAAACTCCGGTCAGAACTTTGGATGGGTGACGAGCAACTATAAATGTCGCAATGGCCGTGACCAAGTAATCGTTCTTTTAGTGCTCGTCAAATGAAGGGGTTCGTAGCTCAGTGAGGGTCACTGCTTATAAAGCCTCTGCGAAATTTCTGCATCTAAAATGGTCACATAACGCCCTGGAACTCAACAGCGCCTTCAGTATCAACAGTAACCATCCGTTTCTTCATGCTTGCCGAAAAACGCCCTTATCAAGCCAGCTGAACTCTGACCCAATGAAAGAGCCCGCAGAACTAGTTCGCAATGCAAACTGGAGGTCTCCTTGCGAACATAAACGGGATTCAACGTCCTTAACCTTGCGGAACCAAACGGAACATATACAAGTATGGATTTGTCCACAATCAAACACAAAGTGGCTGGCCACGTGTTTTACGGCGCTCTTTCGATTCGAAAGACGGGGATAAAAGAAGCACGGGTGAAATATACAAAATTTCCAGAACTTTTCCACTTTCAATGAGGCGATCATTCGCTGTTGAGACATAAACATAAACTCCGTGACGTTGCATTTTTCAGAAGTTTCTTGGAATTTTTCCTCGCAAGCTAGTCAAGGATATCGCAGAATACTCAAATGCGGCGAAATTTTACGGCCACGCTCTGTAAACTTTGGCACTAAAGCCCGCATACGTTTACACTGCATGCAGAAACTGGAGAAAGCAGACACATATCGCGTCTTTTAACGCGCTGGGGATGTTTATGATCCATCCTTAGCAGTATACAACCTACTAGGCTTCGTCACATAAAAGAAGGGCGGTAAGGTTTTTATTTAAACGCGTAAAATATTTGGTGCAGCTTTACTTAGGGAATGCTACGAAGAACGATAATCTTTGTAATTATGCACGTCTGATGAAAGCTTAGCAAACGTCATGGTAGGTGCGCAGGCATAGATACCTGCGTCGTAATAGCCGGCCTACTCCAAACAGAGAAAGGCAGCTCATGCGCAAGAAGAAGCCTTTTTTTTTTATTGCGGCAGCATGGATTTTGGCAAAGAATAAGCAAAGACCAACGTGCGCATGCAGAGACATCAATTGGAAAATGTCCGCCTGAGTAAAGAGAAGTAAAGGAGTCAGCCTCAAGTAAACGTAAATCTTGCTGCGACCAATGTAAATGACGGGGCAGGAAAACAGCGCCTGCTTCAAGCCGTAAAACTGCGCCCGGTGATAGAAAGAGCGAAAGAAACATAGTGCTCTACGTTTACTCTTCACCAACTACTTGTCACGACATGCTGTTGCACGGTCAAGTATTTAATTTTCAATTTTTTTCTACTGCTTTGTAAGTGTAAGAAAACATTGCAGCATTTGTCATGGGCAGCTAAATAAATCAATCGGTCATTGAGCAGGAAAAAGAGAGGCCCGTCATGCCGCACATGACGGAAGCCAAGAGTCACTGAAACAAAGAATCATAATAGATATTTTTTTTATTTGCAGTGTTCATGAATGGGAGATTCCTAGGGTAATTATCTTAAGGATAATTGATTAGAAATCAGAATAAAAGCAACCACAGGCAGCCGGCGCGATCCGAACCCACGAACTCAAAATTTCGCGTCTGGTGCATTACGAACTGAGCTACAGTGGCGGCTGTCCAACCTTCAGCTTTCGGGGGTATTTATGTGCAGTGTAACCGAATCTTGAGAGTGTTCACCAGCGCCACCGTCGTCCATAGCGGCGGACGCCGTATGTCCTGAATTACCGCGAGTGTCACGCAGGAACGTGATCGAACAGCGGGGGCGAAAGCTATGCGGGGACCCTCTTATGCTACTTACGGAATCAAGACTGCCAGTGCATGAGATCCTCCCCATGACAGGTATTGACAGGTATTTCATTGTCATTACATGCGTTTATAATATAATTGGGCAGATATACGGTTAACTGCAGCGAGCTATATATATATATATATATATACAAGGCAAATGAAGTGAGGTGCTCGTTTGACAAACATATTAAGGAAGCCAACAGTCACCGAAATCAAGGTGCATAGGGGAATGTTTCTTTTTTTTAATATCTAGTGCCAATCAATTAGTTTTTTTTAAAGAAAATTACTTATAAACTTATAAAGCAGCAGAAAAAACAACCATGCCGCCGATGGGATCTGAACCCACGACCTCCGAATATCGCGTCTGGTGCTCTTACCGACTGAGCTACGGCGACGGCTGTCCAATCTGCTGCTTTCGTGGGATTTATGTTTTGCGTGTAAGCGAACCTTGAGAGTGTTCATCAGCGCCACCCTCGTCCATAGCGATGGACGTAGCACGTCCTGTAATACCGCAAGTGTGACGTAGAACTTCATCTAACGGCGAGGACGGAAACTGTGCGAGAGCCCTCTTATATATATATATATATATATATATATATATATATATATATATATATATATATATATATATATATATATATATATATATATATATATATATATATATATATATATATATATATATATATATATATAAATTCTCACTGTGCCCATGAAGGCCAGACGAACGTAAAATTGTATGGCGACACGTACGCACTTTACCGCTTTCCCGTAAGATGAAAGGCTATTGCGATTTTAGCTTCAGAACGTTCCGCAATCCAAGGCCCATCCATTGTTAGGCACTTGCGCTTGCTTCAAATCTTAGTTCTCGTTGTTCTGTGCTTTGTCGCTGTAATCAGATTAGGTCTCCCCAGAGAATAACTATAACGTTAAGTAGCGCTGGTCTTTGCCAATGAAACTGCTGCGAGATCACTAAGGCCCAATACCCGGTACAACACGCATTCGTACTTCGCTCAACGGCCGCGCTCTCTGCCTTTATAGGGGTCAGCATTGCGACGGCAGCAGTGGAAGCAAAGGTCGTTGCGTTTGTTCCCCAGGCGAAGACTCGGCACTGATTTGCGCTGTGCCTCGAGGTTGTGAAAGCTGGATTGTGCCAGCCCTGCGCCGCTGCTGAAAGCGAACAACGACGCGGAAAGCAGAAACAATGAGCCCCCCTCCCTCTCCCTTCCAGGAGCCGACACACTCACTGCTTCTGTTGCCGATAGAACGCGGCAGAAATAAGAAAAAGGAAATGTAGAGACAGAGAGAGAAAAGTACAGTGGAACGTTACGCAAGAAAAGCAAAGGGCAAAAGTGAAGTAAAAGTACCAGCTAGACGTCACGGCTGCGTAGCGTAGCGTTGCGACGGAAACGCGAGAGCAAATGGGGGGAGCTCGAACGGAACTGAAACAACTTCGGCGGACGGGCCAGAGCAAGCAGAGAGCCTTTGTGTGCTGTCTGGGGCTGCGCTAACAACGCCGTCCGGATCTTTCGTTGCCTCCTCCTTCTTCTCTTCCCTCGGTGTTTCTCCCGGTTCCCGTGTGTCCCTTCTCCTGTTTCAGGCTCTCTCCCGCGTCTCAGTCGTTCTGTCTTTCTCCCCGGGTGCTTCTCTGTCAGCCGCCTTCTGCAGCCCGGACCACC
The DNA here is from genome assembly GCF_052857255.1 of Amblyomma americanum. Lineage (NCBI taxonomy): Eukaryota > Metazoa > Arthropoda > Arachnida > Ixodida > Ixodidae > Amblyomma > Amblyomma americanum. The sequence goes on from NC_135499.1 coordinate 204,561,671, forward strand.
TTCACCAGCCAGCTGGCAGCGCTGCTAAGTTTGGGAGGGGGGTTCCGGGTCGCGTTGCACTGCACCGGGTGGAAAGTGGTGTAGAAGCATGTGACGTAGAAGTGTTGAGGAAAGAACAGACGAGCGCGGAACCTCAGCCAGGGCGAGGGGAGACAAAAAAAATGAACGAGGACGCAGGCGACTACAATAAAAACAGTAAATATACGCTGAAGATACAAAGCAAAGTACATTGGGCTCAGCAGGAGGGGGCCCGACAAACAGCACAACGCCAACGAGGTTGACCAAAAGGTGAGTGGGCTCGCATTGGGTCGGCGTCGTGCAGGGGTCGAAAGTATAGGCGCACCCGCTCCGGCTGCACAATTGAGAGCCGGCTTTTCTCCGCCTTGTTAGGAAAGTTCGGCACAGAGAGGGCGAGAGAAATCTGGAAGAGCTTGAAAGAGGTGCATGTAGGGGGGCTCCGAGTCCAAGTCATCGGGCGGTGGGACGGCTGCATGCTAAGACAGTGGGTTCAAAGCCGCGGGGGATTGGGGAGGTAGGAGTCAAAGCAAGGTAGAAGTAGGCCGCAAGCATAAGCGGATCGGCCCTGAGATGAGCATAAGCTGCAAAGAAACACGAATGCGGAAACCGTACTTGTTCATCGTAGTACCTAACGCTGTGTACGCAGTTAGTGCAGACTTAACCAGCGGCCAACACAAGGTTGGCTTGTATGACGCCGGCTTGCATGTTTAGAGTGAAATGGAACGAAGAAACACAACATAGGACACCTGCACGCAACAATATTTCATTGGAAACACAAGAAACATACACTCGCCAAAGAAAAATATTTAACACATGACGTTTCGAGACCCGTACTGGTCCCTTGTTCACAATGAGAATGGGCGGAATGGGCCGCTACTTAAAAGCGGACTTGACTGCACAGTGAGTGGGCGTAGATATCGGGGAGATTCCCTCTCGTCCTGTTGACAGCATTCTTGGTCGTCTGTATGTAAAATGATTCGAGAAGTAATCGTGAAGATAAAGGTTTCTTCGTGTCCAAGATTGTGGCGTTCTCCCAGTCAATGAAGTGCTGCATCATTTGGGCATGCTCTGCAAGTGCGTTGGAGGAAGTGCGACCTTTCTTGACGTCATTCTTGTGTTCCCTTGACGTCATTCTTGTGAACACAAGAATGACGTCAAGAAAGGTCGCACTTCCTCCAACGCACTTGCAGAGCATGCCCAAATGATGCAGCACTTCATTGACTGGGAGAACGCCACAATCTTGGACACGAAGAAACCTTTATCTTCACGCTCACTTCTCGAATCATTTTACATACAGACGACCAAGAATGCTATCAACAGGACGAGAGGGAATCTCCCCGATATCTACGCCCACTCACTGTGCAGTCAAGTCCGCTTTTAAGTAGCGGCCTATTCCGCCCATCCTCATTGTGAACAAGGGACCCGTACGGGTCTCGAAACGTCATGTGTTAAATATTTTTCTTTGGCGAGTGTGTGTTTCTTGTGTTTCCAATATGCTTCCCCCTCGCCAGACAGGATTCTGTCGAACCCTTGAAACAATATTTCATATTTTGCTATTATCTGCTGGTGGTGATTTCCCTGTTTTCGATTACAGACAAAGGAAATTGGATGAGCACCTATGTATTATATGACGGTTCGAAGCAAGCGTCGTCACTGAGTATTTAACAAGTTGCATGTTGGTCAGAGGCTCGCGGGATGCAAACTCGCTACAAGTTCCGTTTGAAACTGAGCTCGAGTTCTTCGCTCGAGCGCGTGGATACTCCTGCAGTTTAGCTCTAGTTCACGAGGCTCCAAAACTTGGTATAGCTCGTTATTTCAACAAGAGTTGAATGACCTCATCGTACCGGAACATTGTATGCGTATAAAACTGTTACATCAGCACAACTGTGCGTTTCGCAAACTGAGGTCCTGATGGCGCCCAGGCATGAAGCCACAAACACGGGAGATGTGCAGGAGGGCGAGACAAAGGGTCAAATCAGTCGCGCAGGTGTGAACGGCCCACTTGTGCCCAATAATCGCTCCGGTTCGTTGAGGGTGCAAATTAGTTTACGCTCTCTGCCGACTCATCGGTGGAGCACCGTAATTAACTGCTCTCAAAAGCATTCCAAGTTATCGCGATTAACAGAGTTGAGCCGGTCCTTACAGATTTCACTAGTAGATAGCCCAACGCGTTATAATTGAGTGGTAAGGACGACAGGATTGAATTTCCTGCAAACTTGCATCGCGCGCCTAAAGTAACGACAGTCAAGCCTAAACAGCGACAGCGCGAATGCCGGGATGAAGGCAGACAGGAGGGACAATCTTGAAAATCATCACCGGGCGAAGACACGGCGCTTTTCGCCACACAGGAGCGCCGTGATGAATTTTCGATGACGCTCTATGCGTCCAGGGTGCAGATACGCCGTCCATTCAGGGCCTCGGTCACCGAGGGAAGCGAGAGAGAGATGCCAGTGGCCACCGTCGGCACAAAAGGAACGTTGCCGGCGAAAGGTTGAATGGGTGGCCGGTCTTTGTGGCGCGCTAATGGACACAGGCCTACAGCGTCGGTGGCTGCCTTGCGGCATGCTGCCGCGGGAGCGCGTGGAACGCTTTGTGCGTGCCCAAGATTGGTTCCAGCTTCGCGATTGGAGGCAATTATCTGGCACACGCCGCGACCGGAATGAGCATGGTGGTATCTTAACCCGAACTGATCGTCAGTGGTGGGCACATTTCGAGCTGCGGTCTCCGCAATGCCACAGCCAAGTAATGAAAAAGAGCGAGAAAAAGGACAATCAAGGACAAGTGTCAAAGGAGGAAGAAGAGTCTAGGATGAGTGAGAAAGCGCCCTTCCTTTTACCGCACATGGGGTATCGCCATGCAGTTATCCTGTGCACCTGGCGCAAAACGATGCGGTTGACTTTTAATCAAGCTTTTATTTTCTGTCAGTAGCTTCCATGGGCCTCAAGAAATGAAAGCTTGAGAACTTTGCTTTGTGGCGGTTTTTTTCTAACCTGAAATTCATTGATAAAACTTCTGAACAAGGCAAAAAGACCACGAAATAGTATTCTGTGTCTTGCTAGGCTCTTTAGTGCACTTTCGTGTCAGTGCTTTGAAGATCTGCATATGCTGAATATAATATAGTGGTTTGGCTGTAAAGAGTTCTGAGCATGTTATGTGTTGCTATTCTTTAATTTCATTCCTTGTTTTTTTTTCTTGGCTAGTTAGGACTGCGCCTGCTTTCCTAACACTGTTGCCTCCAATTCGCGATTGGAAACGAAAAGGCGGCACCCGTCGTACACAGATTCAACATGAGCACTTTCAGACATGTTCGCTTGACGCCGCTCCTATAGGTAATGGAATAAACCGTGGTTTAAACGCTGATGTGCCACGCGAACTTCTAAAGGGAAATGCACGCTCGCCATTATTACTAGCAGCGTTGATGTTAAGAACGTTCAAGTTTCTAGAATCGTTGATCTTCTGAGCAACGCTAAGAACTAAGAATATGTGGGACACCCTGACGACCTGATCTATGCCGTTGAATCGAAATTTGAATGCAAGGAAGTGTGCGTGATGCTTCCAAGCCACTTACGTCAAGCAAGTGGGACAGATGGTATTGAAGTTGGCTGATTGGTTAGACGTCTCTCCTATTGGCCATTATAAATGCAATAAAAAACCGAGAAAAATGTACACGTCACATCATACCACGTCCCCAGTGGCACGATTCCGTTATGTTTATGTCGCAACCGCGAAAGTATGCAACGCGGCATGAAATTCGAGCTTCATTGTTCTCTCTTGCATAGCGCTTATTAGTGTACTGCCTATTGCTTTCACTCGTTTCAAAAAGTAACAGCTCTTTTAAGTGTAGCGCAGACAGCTTTCGGCTAGTTTCATTATCGTGAACATTTGTAATTTGTGGCGACATGCGATTACACAAGGCATAGAAACTTTTTTCGTTCTCAACATGTATTTCGGTACTCACATATGAAGTTGCATACCTTGATAAACCTTGATGACACCTTTAAACAGAATCAGGAGGGCGGTGTATAATTTTTGTAGCATGTCGGGTCGTAAACGGGTGTAGGCATTGCACGCTTGCAGGCGATTTCATTAAATGTAAAGTAATTAGCACGAGGAAACATGAAGGTAATAAGTTGCAAACAACCCACTGCGTCGTTCTCCCGCGCTCTTGAGGAGTGTGTTTGACGATCATAAACCAAGCAGCTTAAACATAGCCAATTCGGGCATCACTCAGCTTCAGGATCAGGTACCGTAAATGTGATTTGACTGCTTTTTTTTTTCTCAGCGTAGCCCTACCACTATGACAAACAAAACAATAAAGTGACGTGCGAGTGCCCTTCATTGCCACACATAAAATGTTGCCTCTCCTTCGCAAAAGACGTTGACGAAGGGAATACATAAATGAACACATTACTGAAAGCTAAAGCCTGTAAATACAGTGCATAATGGAGACAAGTTTCGCAGCATGAATAAAACGCACACAGAAGACAAGGAACAAACAAGACAGGACTGTGCTAGGGGCAAAAAACACTGTGGCTAACTTAAATGAACGCCCGTTTCACTATTTTTTTGTGGATAAAAAGGTGACCTGGTAGATTTTAGCTGTTATTTACCGCAATGAACAGGCTTAAATACCAACGTGGTTTGCGCTTACCCCCCAGCCTAGCTCACAGCTTCATATCAAGATTTGCGTCTCACCCTTTGGTTTGGAAAGACCGCGGGAGTGTTGCAGTCATGTCTCTAGTCCTTCACAGGGCAAGAAAGCTTAGTTTTCTTTTTAATGAGCTCTCCGTGTCCGTGCACTTTTTGTGCCGGCTGTACGTTAATAGCAATGATGCCACCGGGAAGCGACGGCAAAGCATACGTGGACACAATGAGAAGATGTGAAAAAAAAAATAATTTTCATTCTTAAGAAAGGTTGATGACGTCGGCTGTTATGAATGACGCTAAAAACAACGGAATTCTTCATGAATATTCACCTGGTTCTTTTAATGACCGTAGATGAAACAGGAAAGTGAAATCTTGTTTTTATTTTTCGAGACAAGGAAGCAGAGCACAGCTTGTTTACTAAGAAGACAAATACGAACTCAGGCAGCCACGTGCGCTAGCTTAGTCCTTAATTATTTAATTTTGGTAATTTTAATGTAATGATAGCTACAGCGCTCGGTACCATAGAGGTGTAGCTAGCGCTGAAACTGATAGGTGCAGTCAGCTGCAACTGACATGCTAAGGCACGTCGAACGCCGCTAGAAATGCTCCCATTTTCCTGAACTTGAACACCGCCAGCTGAAATGGGAACGTCATCCTCTGTTCTCTAGGCTGCAAGAGAACTAGACCTAACATTTTGGTTTTAGTGATGATCCTGACAGAAATTTTGTTTTGATTAATATATCTTCAAAGGAAAAACAAAAACCAATTAATCGCACCCATGAACAGAAAAGAAAGGTAAGCCTGATATATGAAAACCTACCTGAGAAAAATTGCACTTGAAAGCGGTCGGTCGTCTATTATTTACTGTGCTTCCTGTTATTCTTCATTTTGGTGTTGGTTTCTTTTGCTTCGAGGGAAGCCATGACACTCGCCAGTATTTTCGAGCTATTTCCAGAAAACGGTTAGATTTCCTAGCGCTATACTTTAATGAGGCATGCTTTGCACGCGTTCTCAATTTACTCTCGGAAGGGCAAGTTATTTGCATTGCAACTGTAACAGACAGAATGAGGCATGCCGTGTTCCCTAAATAAACGTAAGAAAATTAAAAGGAGCTCAAATTGAGCATGTTATAGCCTACAAAAGGTAAGTCGAATTCGATATGCAGAATTTCGTGACGCACATTCTATTATTTTTCTCGTTTACGAGAGACAGGGCTTGTTTGGACTTCTCCGTTCCAGAAACATTGATTTTCGCGCCATCGGATGCGTCGATTCTTCATTCACCGAGCTTTCCAAGAATCAAAATTTGAAGCTTATAGAAGGAAATTTTATGACACCAAAATGTCTGTTTATGTTTCTCCATTTGTACAGTTTACTACAAACTACAAGGGCTCCAGGATGTAGAATATCGAACGGGCAGTGTGCGACCGACAATAAAAATACAACGACACAAAAAAGAACATTGCATAAAAATGCGGCACCTCATGGTAGCGAGAAAGAAAAAAACGCGATGCGAGTGTTCTTGTTTTTTTATTTAAATTCATTTGCTCAATGGCTCCGCTAATTGCCAAGGGTGTCTGCAAGGGAGCCCGAAAACTGAAATAGCGGCTTTTATTCATTAAAGCCTACGCTCGCTTTGTTGCATTTCAAAGCAAGCACCGCGTCAGCGTTGCTTCGAACCGTGCTTTTAGTTTTCACGTATTGAGCACAACTTTGTACGCGTCTGACGGCTTCCCCATTTTTCTGTTGATGTTGTAGTCGCTCCGCTGAGGCGGGCGTGCTTCAACAGACTTAATTACGAAACTCGGCGCCGGTCTACGGTTGAGCTGGTAGATTACAATGCCAAAAGAAAAGTTCTGAAGATCACCGTGCCAGAGAGAAAAACTATGTACTTCAGCTGCAAAGAAAGTTGAAATGATTGAACACCAACAAAAGTTGGCGAACTAAACGAAGCCGAGAGGCCTAAACCTGTTCTTGAATATGCAAGAAGCTCTTTCAACAAGAAGAAAAATAACAAGGGAAACTATGTTCAGCACCACCAATGCACACCTGTACGTACGTGCGTCGAGCCACGCGATTTTACCAAGCGGCTGGGCTCTCCAAACATTGTCGTAATTTATTGATGGGTTAATTCCAGCCACGGGGCTTTCAGCAGCGCTCTGGTTAAGGTAGTGAATGTCGTCCTAATTGAAAGCCCGAAAACTTTTCGGAAAGCAAGTAAAGTACGTCGGGCACTTTTATTAGAGTGTAAATTTGGAGTTTAAAATCCATTCTCATCCTTTCACGCCATGCAATATCGCAAACTTTTAATTACGTGGTTTTCCGCTAGCTCGAATGGACCTTATGGTCCATGTTTTTATGTTTTCACCTTAACCAGTCTCCATTTCTTCTGAGAGCTCACAGACAAGCGGAAGAATCGGCTTGATATCCGCATCCTGAGTGCTGTTTTTAACACCCATCATCCGTTCTTGGCCATCTCTTGTGGGTAATACTGCAACTGGTCGACCAATGCTGTAGAGATAATTAAAATATTTGTAGGCTTCGCGATCCCAGTGGGAAGAACAAGACTCTTACGATGAATTAACACTGAGCCTGTAACTCTCCCAGAATAATACTTGCTCTAATGAGGCCGCTACTGTACCCGCTCAAAGTCGGCCACTGCGGTAGTTCGTCAATCGGACTGGCTGCAGGGAATAACTATGCTCGATAGATGTGTGATAATGGTGCTTTGTCTGTTTTGAGTCACGTTGTTTTAAGAATATATGAAAGCATAATGTCGACAAATTTTCGAAATCACAGTCAATATCTAAAACAGAGCTTGCGCTTCGAGCAACAGCACACTACATGACATATGTCATGTTCACCGCAGTAATGCACTAGAAACCGTTTCTGATTCGTTGTGCTCTCTGCCGATTGGAAGTCAAACAACGGGCACCATTGGCGCTATAATAGCACTCTGCACTGATTACCTGACGACGCCGTAGACTAAACATTGGCAAACTATAAAGAAGCAATAATTAAGAGGGTGGAATGACACGTACGTCATCGAATTCCTGGTCATTTCCCGAGCGCACAGATTTATTGCTTCAATAAGCCAGTATTGACTGGACTGAACTGGCCTTGCCTAAGATAAATGAACGAGGTAATTTTTATGAATTATTCTTATTGCATCATAGCTTATCAACCAATCCATCAAAAACTGGATTTAAATGCCAAAGCCAACGACCATATGGCCGGCCGGTGCGAAACAGCGATCCACGCTTAGGCGCTGCTTGGAATGCACAAAATTCGCATAATTGCGAAAAAGAAACAGCCGCTGTAATGGATTACGGCATCAGAAAAAATCTTGTTTCAGAAATGTGATCCGACGAAGGGAAAGAAGATAATTAAAAAACTACAAATAAAAGCATAACTTTGTTTTTTTTTTTCAGATTCACGCTGAATTCCCAAAAGAGTGCACACGAAATATCAGGTTTACGGAGAACGACAACAACTAGAAACTTTGCAGTGCCTGTGGTGTGATCTATCGATTCGTTGCCTCAATATTTGCATATGCAAAAGTAGAGGAGGATCGTAGCCGAAATAATACAAGGCGCAAGCGTCCTATGCGGAGAGCTAGTAGCGTGTTTGATGGTATAGGTGTGTACCGTGTCCTGAAAACATTAGGTAAGGGCACTATCTAGTGACCTAGGCATTAGACTTTTGCCATATCTACGGCCTCGCTGTGATGCATCTAGCACTCTTCAAAGCGCCGACGACCGGGCTACGGACTTTAACAACCTGGCAGAGCAATCTCGGAGTGACCCCGCAAAGAGTGCTACATGAGTTGATCTTTTAGGCGCAGCGAACATGAAATAACTTGCGAAAAATAATGTCGCTAGCGGAGTGATATTTCAATCAACGCTTCATAAAGATTTTCCCTGCCTTATAGTCAAGAGATTCAGAGAGAGCACCTCAGATCCTGATAAAATGAAACATTCAATAAAAATTATTCACGTGTTCAATACCGACCCTACGTCATGTGTGCTTTTGTGTGTATGCGTTCTGGCAACAGTTATTTCGATTGCAAGCATCGTAATTATACTGCCCATCATACTGCTGTACTGAGCATGAGCACATATACGTACAGGGTTTGTAGTACGCGTCAACACTTCATGCTTCTTCCCTTGCTTCTCGGTCAAGCAAGAAATAAAAGAATGGGGAGAAAATATTGAATATACGGGACACAATAAATAAGCAAGGAATGAAGTACGCACAATAATTCGGGAGCCAGACGAAGCCTACTCAATTCCGCATTGTGAGACCAAAACTTCTGCGGCACAATGGACTTCGCGAGGGCATTAAGATAATAACAAAGTTTGCGATTAGCATTTATAATGAGGAAGACTCCTGTATGGCTCTCTTTTTCACTATACGTCCCTGAATTTCTTCTCGTTTTTGAGCAATTGTACGTTGAGTAAAAATTAAGGTTAAAATAACCTAAATACCCTTGCAATTATTAAAGAATTCAAGATTCCGCATGATGAAGTTCGTTCTGGCGGCAAGAACTAGGTGCGCAAAGACAAAGTCTATAAAACAATGTCGGCTCTGGCATTTCCTAGCAGTCGACTTCCAGAATGCATAATGAAAGTTTTGCTTTAGCCTTAATTACGCATGTTTTATTGGTGGACGGGGCAAGAATATTAAATCAGTCGCCGAGATTAACGTTCCACATCTCTGTACGGCACGGTGACAGTGTGTTTATCTTCTTCGTTTTTAAAACACGGCAAATTCGTGAATCAGTAAGCTTGGGTAAAGACAAAACAGTCAGGATTACTCCAGAATACCATTACTCTCCGTGCTGTGTGAGGCATTAAAGCAGGCTTAAAGATAGGTACCTTGAGCAAACGCTAATAAAGCACACTACTTTACTGAGGCGCATTGCAATGCTCATCCTTTGCGAGGGCTACTGTGGCGGCTACTTTTGACGTGAGTGTTCTCTAAGGCTAATTACTTATTCTTGAAAAGCAAGGACGTGAGTTATCCGTGATAACAATCACCCCTGGGATGATAGCATGTAGCAGAGTACGGACGCACATGTGAAAATGATCACAGCTTACGTTACTTTTCATTTCTTTTTTCGTCTTTACGACGATGACCTTTCGTCATTCTACGATCCTTCGCTAATGAACTGCATTTAATTACTAGCGCGATAAGCTTAGCCTTCTTAAACCCCCTGCGATACGGTATGTCACCGCTGGACTTGATTAATGGCGCAGGCTGCGAGCTGGACGCTTAAGAAAAAAGCATTTCTCTTCTTTACTTCTAGTGCAACTTACATTTACTTTACACTGTGTCCAGGTCTTATGACCAAAAACAAATCTCTTGGCGAAGGCTGGCGCAGCAACATAAAAACCTAAGAGCTAAGAAGACCGCCTCAGGTACTTTATAAAGGTACTTCAAAATATACAACACCATTACTCGTGTTATGGTCATCAACTATCGCTTGCGCTATCTTGCTGCTGTTTCTAGTCTTCTTACCATAAAGGTAATGCCTTCCTAATGATCGGCATGTCCATTTAGCAACGTACTTCGTAGAGGCACAAAAAATAGATCGCCAAGAGCACACAATATTTATGAAATGAAACGTTGCAGTAATTAATTTGAAACACTCCAGGGCACCACTTTTTACATCCAATGCTGGCTGTTCAGGAAAGATAACGCTACCACGAAGAATCCTGTATAAAAACTTTTGCAAGGCTAAGCGCATAGCACGTGTCAAACATTTTTAAACGGTGCTGAACCTCGCTCAAACACAACGCAAAATCTGTTGTGTGCTTAGACGCGGCATGTATGACGGCACATGCTTATTTATTTATTTATTTTTGCGTATTTCTTCCCCGGCATTATTCACGTTATTTTTTATGCTCTTCCAATCTAGCTACTGCGCTGGGCGTTTTGCGCAAAGCAGTTTTTTTCATTAGGTAGCAGTATTTTCTACTCTAAAGCACTCCAACTGCATACATGTGTGACCACATTCAGCAGCGGGGAGCAGGGGCCGTATTGTATAAGCCAAGCATCCCGGCCACTGGGTAATTGGCGACTTCGCGTTACCATTGGCTGAAATTGAATGTAATTTGAAGCCAATAGCGAGGGGCATTGCGGCGCTCTCTCACCACCAGGCGACTGGACCTGACCACTGTGTGCCATTGGCTGCGACATGCAGCCAATGGTGAGGTCCGGTTACCAACCACCCAATGGCCGGGTCGCTTGCCCCAGACGCTTGAAAGCCGCGGTTATATCCGAATGACCGCTGCCAGAAGATCGAATGAACGCGAAATGGACAACGAAGACTGGACAGCTTATAGAATACGGATCCAGTTGTGTGTTCCGTATGAGGTCAGGATTGATACTGAGTCGTAGACTTTGCCTACGTAATCGGTGTGGTATTTTCTTTTGAATAGATGTTAAGGAAGGCCTACCGCACTTTTTCCTTTTAGAAGAAGACTTGCTGTGCTCAATTAAGGCACAGTTTAGCCATCGCTGGTTTCTTGCCTGACTCCATCACAATATCATTGTCTCACAAATGGCACGAATTATTCTCCATGAAGAGTTTCGTACGAGAGAATGAAGAATTAATGCCGCTCTTACTTTTGTCCACGTCGAATTTCAGCCCTTCGGAGTTGATATTTCAGCATAAACCAGTCCGATTTTATCATCGTTGTGGTTAAGTGTCTTCACAGAAATGTCAAATACAGTGTTAAACAGACTTCATCTCATTTTACCTCATGCTGCGCCAAGCATTAAGAATGGCCTACTTGGATGTGTATGATACAGCTTTCCAAAGGCATAAGAACAGACGCGAGACATAACAAAGGGCCGATTCATTGTGTGAGCAGACAGTGTGCCAGATATCGCTTCAACATAGACTGAAGTGTCTTTCCATTTCCCCTCTCAGGATCATTGTATATATTAATTTCTCAATATTAAATTCGACCGATCTCGGCCGCGGCGGTCGAATTTCGATGGAGGCGAAATTCTAGAGGCCCGTGTACTGTGCTATCTCAGTGCACGTTAGAAAACCCCAGGTGGCCGAAATTCCCGGGAGCCCTTCACTACAGCGTCTCTCATAGCCTGAGTAGCTTTGGGACGTTAAGCCCCCATAAACCATAAACCAAACCAATTTCTCACGCCTGGGCTATCTTTTTCCTGTCCAGCCGAACTAGGTGGTCTAAGTGATCATACCACTTCTTTTTCGTGTAAAAATGCGCTGTGCATTATCCAAAATTTTCCTGACACTATTATAAAACTCTACATTTTGTAATTTATTAACTTTAATGAAACTGATAGGCATCATTCGCGTTCATAAAATCATTAACAGAGAAACAAGCTTGCCTCGAAGGACGAACATGAACAGCAGATGAGTTAAATTTTCTTTATGAGGACAAAATGTAATTATATATTGTGCTGTCATGAGACAAGGCTAGTCGCCACGCCTGTTCGCAGACACTGAAATTTCCTCCAGGTGTTTTTTTTTATGTTGAAATTTTACAGCAATGGGCAGAAAAAAGAACACTGGCCCGCGTCACAAATGTGTTGTAGTGTGAAATAATCAAATGGCTTTCTGGCATTAAAAGGTTTTAAACACAAGAAAGCTTATTGGAGACTGTAACATGCAAATAAACTCATGCCGTGCCTTTGCAAGTATGAGTTGCCTGTGGGTCTAAGAGAACGCACATTACATCGAGTAGAAAATTCAACCAGCACGGACATATAAGCGCACCTAACATGAAACACTTATGTGTCTCTGGCGCTCATATGGTGTTGAAACTCTTGGATGCTGATTATCAGACAACACAAGATGCGCAAGCAGTAGCATAGCGGCAAAAAAAAAAAACAACCACCAGAATCCTAAATACGCTGCTGGAAAAAACTATGCAGAGCTTGACTGGCGTGTCTCAAAGCCCCATTTCTTCGGGTTCACGGGAGAAAAGGACAGGGGTATTTTGGCTGCGTTCTCTTCGACTAACTCTGACTCCGTAATGACCGCCCAAGAAACTTTGTTTGTTCTTTCTGACTTCTTATCTTTTGCGAGGATTGTACGCTGTCCGCTAATTGGCTGGCCCGTAGCCCAAACAACCTGCTGAGCGTAAGCCTTTGTTTGGCTTTCTCAAGGCATTTTCGGGCTGGGCTGTGCTAGCTTAGCTGCTATGTACTCTTGCTTCGCCAAAACTCATGTGATGTTGCTTGCTTTTTATTTTTTAGTATTCCGGTGCTCTTTGAGCATAAAAAAAAGCATAAAAAAATTCCTTAGGTCATTACGCCGGCGTTTGGACTTTCGTCATATTTAGCAGTACAGAGTGGAACGGCATACTAAGAGCGCAAAAGTTAATAACCTCGCAGTGGGCCCCTTCGAATTCTCCGGCGTCAGGCTGTTTACAAGAAGTTCTCGTTCGACTATATACTGATAGTGTTTTCTCTTAATTGTTAGCTTCCCCGCCTCTGCTCTCACTATGTGAACACTTTCTTCGTTGAAACTGGACCGGCTCGCCTTTCGGAAAGGACATTTTTATAGAAAGCCGCTGCAGGTGCGGACTCAACAAAAGCGGCACTGCTACATTCCTGTGAGGTGTACTGGAGCAGCTGGTGTATCAATTCCTGAATTAAGCATTTATTGTTTCTATTTAAATATTAATAAAGTGTTTCTAATATTGCTTTCAAAAGCCATGTGCACCGAGATTACCAAATTCTGACCAGTGAAGCACTAGATGATGCCGCACTGGTTACACAAGTTCCTTCAGTGTCCTAACGTATGGAATATTCACTTCACTTCGCTTTATTACCTTAAAGGCTCCCGGGATTGGGGAGATACATGTAATTAATGTCTATGCTCGTGAGTAAATTCAACTAATGTGCTAAAATATATCTAGAAAGACACTAGACGGAAATGTACGTGGCATCAAATAAGATTTTCACTACATTCGGTACTGAGCCTGCTGGCCCACACTCAAGTGTGAAATCTAGAGACCAAAAACAGGTGTTGAAAATGAAAGGCAAAGAAATTGATGAATACGAATGTAATTCCTTCCGTATACAAAGAAAACATACACAATCCAAAACTTACATTACACCCCGCTAGTGATGTGAGGCAGAACACGCCAGCAGTATAGCTTGGTTCGTGAAAGAAATTAATCCATTAACCAATGCCCCCTCAATCCGGTTCGCACCTAATGCCCGAGATGGGAGGTAGAGAGATAGGAAAAACCATGCATCAAAGAGTACGACTAGGGAACATAAGCTTTTCAGCTGTAGCGTCACGAAGCTCAAATTCCATTTAAAAAGGCAGTGTTTAGCGTCTTATTCATCTTACAGCGCAACGCACAACCCTTCGGCAGATGCGCCGACACCCTGCTTGTCATCACGGCTGCACACATGAACTTCTCCGTCTTCGTGATGGTCTCTCGTACTGGCTGCTAAATCTCACAGGAAGCAGCTGTGCAGACGAGGACAGCCCGGCCAGTGCAACCGTAGGTTAATGGCGCACAAAAGGTCCCTGCGCATTGGTGGGCATTATACTCACATTGCACCACATTCTGCTAGGTGTGCCTATGCGCCAATTTTTGTTTTCTTACCTTATCAAAGCAGAGAGATGACCTGACAAGAGAGGCAATCGAAGCATTCAACGTACAAAAGAGTGGAGTTCGTGGTACAAATAAACCTCTCATAGTGTAGCATGGCAGCGAATTTTATTTTTTGAAAAGCGCACCTGCATAGTCGTTTTTTTTGCCTTTTACTTACGTTTTTTTTTTAGGTGTCGCGTGTGTCCTTATCGGATTTCAGGGCTGTCGTAACAATTTTTTCATTGAACGTGGTTTTTTTTTTAAACTACATGTTTGTGTTGTGTGGTTTCTTATAATAAAGAACAATTTCGGGAAAGCATCGTCCTGTGCGTTTCCTTCTTGAGCTGTCTCTGCGTTTTGACCATTTGCCGACACTGTTGAGTTGACTTGTCTAATGCGTCAATATGCGCAATACAGGGTGAATTCAAGCTAAAGTCAGGCACGCGATTTCAGCACAAGTTGCGTTGGCAACCAATCATCCCAGTAGGGAAAGGGTATACCTATTCAGGTGGAAATATAGAGCCCATGGCATAGAGAGCTTATGATGTAGCAACCGCAAAGTTTCTATTTAGGACTGTCTAAGTTCGTGGATTTCAAAAGTCGCTTGGATGCTGCGTTCCTTTGTGGTCGAGAAAAGGTTCACATTACTCAGACCCCATATTTTGTGGCAGTTTCTCTTTTTAGGTCCGAAAAATAGGAGCCCTATGCGAAAAATAGCATCGCCGTACCATTAACGAGTCGTGCACTGAAGTATGATCCGTTGGCCTCTTGGGTAACGATATTGCCCGGTAACGTAATATGCACTTTTGTGAAAGCAGCTGTTGCAAGGTATTACGAAGCACATTCGCGGACTTAAAGATGCAATCCTGCACATCGGTCTGGCTTAATTAAAGTGCGTTCTAAACTTAGCACGCCCTGCGGCGGCAGAACTGTATGTTACGAAACAGTACTAAACGATGTGAAAGGAAAGGCAGTGTAAACGCATATTCTCCAGCAATAAGAGGTTGTTATGAGCATCACCAGCGAAAAAAGTTTTAATATCGGCTGTGACTGCATTTCTTATCGGCGCCTCTTTCACCGATGGAAAAATGTTTGGCCAAAAACGAGGTTACTAAATTAAGTAACATTTAACTAGTAAACTGAGAATTGGGTTGGTTCTATATAGTTCTCTTGGCGCAAATTTTACTCTACCTAAAGTCGACTTCTGTCCTGATACGGGGATATCAACAACGACTGCATTTTTCGGGAACGGTAATTAGACCACCCACCTCGTAATTTTTTTCCGGTTCAAATGAAAAGAGCGCTTTTAGTTTTATGCCCACTGCATTTAACTTTATTCATCATAAGAGGAGACTATATAAAAAAAGAACTCGCGGTTCTCAATATGATGAGAAGCCAATTATCATAATATAATGTGGTGAACAGCCAACTTGCCCGGGTTGCTGCTCTGAACTCACAATTGTATTTTTCTATCGCCCTTTTGCATGGCGGAGTTTCTGCCTTACAAGAAGTGCTTAAACTTGCAGTTAGGAAAGGTTTTCTGAGGACAAGGATAACGTCAGCGGAATGATGTCACTTGATGTCACTTGAGAGCACCGTTCTAAATGACCTCGTTCTTTTGGACTATCTAAAGATTTTTAAGACACATTGGCAAGAGCCTTTAGCAGTTAACTGGTATTTTAGACTGTTTATAGCAGATGCGTGTTTTGTTGGTTGCGTGGCGTGTAGTTCTTTTAACAGACGCTGTGCATCGTACATACTCAGAACGTAAAGTAATATCAAGGTAGATAGGGAAAAAAATAAATAATAAAAACTAGGAAAGCAAGAAAGAACAAACTCCGAGGGCAGGAAAATGAATACGACGACGTTTAAGCCAACTTTAACTAAGGCAGAATGACTCTGACATTTCGAAAAACTTCGCAGTCGGAATTTTCTCCTCTCGCGAGAAGAAAATCACGAAAAGCAGGCCTGAAAAGCATGAAACGTGACCTTTGCTCAGGGGATATTTTTTATGGCCTCCGTGTTTTTTAGTTTTCATGCTCGTTTCTCAGATATCTAAGAAGTTTTCAGCTCGGCTGCCAATCTCTGGTTGCTCCTAGAAAAACAACAAGACATAGCTTAGTTTGTCCTACCTTCTCACACTTCTCTGTAATTCAGGTTTATTTTTGGCGCATCTACCGAGCGCGTTGTCAAGCTTTGTTCCCGTCAAGCGGTTCTGCGAAACCTGAATCTCCCTTCCACGTGTCCGGTTTCTTGCGCAAGCTTTTTTTTCTTGTCAGTTAAGCCCTGAAGCTTGCTGAAGAAAAAATTACATAGAGGTCGAGTTTTCTTCAGTATTCTTCCACGGTTCACACAATTTTCAACAACTGGCACTCGCTTCTCCTCAGGCATAACTGTGAGAGAAGCAAAAAAAAAAAGCAGAAAACGAAGGCTTAATTTTATTTCTGACATTTTCCTCCGGCCTGCTGAGCTTTATTGTATTTGTCCTTTACAGCTAAAAGAGCATGTTCCTAAATGAATTTACATAGAGAAACAAGCTAAGAAAAGCGCAATTATAACAGTACACTTGCATGAAACGTAATGCTCTCTTGCATTTTCGTGCTAAAGGTACGCTTAATTACTCATCATGAACCTGACTGGGCATTTTTGCGCAAGTTAATATCTTACACGACAGCTCTGTTCCATAGACGTTTGTAAAATTTGTTTCCTCTGAATTTACAGAGCGCTTTCCGGTGTACTTGAGAGCAAACGCGTTAGACCTACGGTCAATCTAGCTTGTCGCAACGGTATGAGGCCGCATTTCTCGCACCTTTCACTATGTAAAATTCAATACAAAATGGAATTACCACGTTAATCTTCTTGGCTTGGCGGAGGTCTAGGTACGTATAATGAAAAAAGAAGATTTCAAGTTCCTATCACTGATAAGGTAGCGCGGCTGCATTCCGGAGGGAAGGTAACAACTTTGGCTAACAAAACTTCATCTCGACAAAATGAGCGCTGGCAAAAAAAAAAAAAGGCAGTTTAAATTTCAAACCAGGCATGATATACGTCCGGATATTCGTATAATTTTTGTGCACACTTTGGTCGCGAGCTTTTAAGACATGCAGTGCCAGAAGACGGAGGAAGAAAGAACTGTTCGCGCTTCGACACTTGAATTTGCAGAACATAGCATGTGTTTTTATGTCGCAGAATGCAGCTAAGATGTTTTACGCGGAAGGGAAGGCTTTTGAAGCCCAATAGCTTGGAACTGCCTAACATTGTTTTCTTACACGATGCCAAATATATGCTATGCTAAACTTGTATTGCGGTGTAAAGCGAACATCGATTTGAGCAACATGAACCTGAAGCGTTTAATTTTATTACTCCGCATTATTTGCCCGCCTTTGGAGACCTTTAATGACATCCCGTAAGGCTCTTGCATGGCATTGTTGGTCTAAAAGAGTCCTCTTAAAACACTTGCTGATTGGAATCGCTGCTTGGATACTATCAACTTATTACTACTTTGTTTGATGTGCTGCAGTTTTAACAACTTTTCCTCGCACTCATTATTTATGTACGCCCCCCCCCCCCCCTCTTCACTCTTCCCCTGTCCCACTGCAGTGCCTTTGGTCGCTGAGTGTATCTAGTAAAATAAGTGTGTAAAAATAAGAAATGTTCCACAATCCAAACAAACGCAGCCTCCCAGATCTGAACGAGTAAGTCAGCTCATGTCGTTTCACTTGCATCCTTCCTCCGAATAAACCAGACCGGGACGCAGCGAAAATAACTTAGCTCGGTGGAAGGCGGCGCATATTTGTCACCAAATAGACTAGGGCTCAGCCTTTCACTAATAAAAAGAAAAAGAAGACATTCAAACAACATCTCCGCACGTTGCGATTTGCTTTCCCTTACGCTGTGATAAGGAGGCCTGCCTTTTACTAAATGGATAATTAAATCTTGAGATGAGCTCTGCGCTCGTGCGCAAGTTTAGAGAGTCAAGTCAACGACCTCGTTTTTCCGACCCAGGGAGCTTCTCGGAGAGTCGTCCTTTCCTCCCATAAGAGGGAGCCTGGAAGGCATCTTCCCTGCTTAGCCGCCTTGCGGGCTGCATCAACCGAGATCAAAGAGGAGGCTTCCCTCGTCCTCTTGCGCCCTCGAAGTCACGATGTTCAAGCCGGGACTCCTCCAAGTTCCGGGACATCTCCAACTCCTCCCTTTGCGTGTTTCGAAGAGAGCCGACGGACTCCCCGGCCGGCGTTCCGGTCCCGCTTTTGTGCGCAGCTCTACGACGACGGCCGAGCAGCAACCAAAGAAGAAGGTACTTGGCACCTCCCAACATCCTCGGCGCTGAAACCCCCACCAAGCTTTTAGTATATACTAGCCCGCTTACCACCGTGACGTTTTTGTTCCTTTAAAGATCGAGGCGCCTTCTTTACCATGTCCCTAGGCTTGTCACTTACCCCGTCTCTTTTTTCACTCTTCGTTTCATTTTTCTTCTCTCGCTATTATTTTCATCTCAGTCCGCTTACTAGCTTAGCATTTTTCATTTTTTTTGGAGGCGAGCACATCGACTCATGTTCATTTTATTATGCAGCGCGTTATTTAGCCTCCTGCGAACGAGGAAGCAGAAGAAATATACAGCAAGATGAGAACACAGGCCGGTCGGGAATGGAGGGAAAATGAACATAGGCGGCCGCCTAACGACGTGGTCTTGTCCATTTGCACTAATGCGGTCGCCGAAGACTTCCCTAAATGCAATATTCTGCCCCCCCCCCCCGGAGTTCACGTCGTTTCCTTGTTGGTATCCGCGACCCCGTTGTGATGTGCTCGCCACCGTGAAGCAAATGAAGCTTTCGCTACTACCGCTACGCGTCGCTACGGGAGTCGTCGTTGGAACCTGTTTATTCGACCGGACCGACAACACTAGCTTTGTGGCGACGCAACAGTGTCAGTGCGACTTGGTTCGTCCAGTAGTCTTTCGCTTTACTGTTTTGCCGAGGTGGCGACGGTGATTAGGAGGGGGCTACGTGCTTGCTCGCATCTTCGCAAACCAAGTATTGACAGAGACAGGCAAACTAGGTCAACTGTTTTGTATTTGTTTTGCTTGTCATTTTCTTTCACTGCACCCAATTTAAGGATACGACGACAGTGCATCTAATCCCGTCTTTCGTGGTAGCCCAATCCATCAGGGCTGGGTTTATGTCTCAGGATCGAACATAGTAGGAGCGAAGCAAGCGCCGAGTTTTGACGATTTCTGCTTTAAATATTTGTTTTCGCTTGAACAATTATATTTTTATACTTTTTAACGTAGTCTACAGAAAACACAGCAGAGTTAAGTGCTCCACGTATACCGCTTCTTGTTTTCTAAGTATTCTCTGCGAAGCGGTTTCACAAACTGCACAGTCGGCAATTTCACGTTATTGTTTCGACAGCGTTTGCGAAAAACACTGCCGCTCTGAAAACGTTAAAATGGAGACACTGACTAAAGAGGGCGTTTGTGTTCTTTATACGGGAGAGCTGCGCTCAGCCGCCCACACAAATTGAGAGGCCCAATTCGTGTTATACTGAAAAGTGTCGGTGCGCAGCCAGCACTGTTTTTCATGTGGAAGCATCGAGAACCAGTCAGTGCTTGTTGGCGTTTGCCGTCGGTGCGCGAAAATGTCGAGAAAAAATAAGCAGGACTCTTAAGCATCGCCTTAAGAGGAGACGCGATAGCGCTTTCTCTATTTTTTTCTTTTTTTCTTCCCTTTCTTTGTCATCTCTCACCGATTACCGATTCACAATCACATTACCGATCACGCTCATCAATTACAATCACAATTATCAATCACGGTACCGATTACTAATCACCAATCATTTAAGTTCATAATTTTCGAGTGCAACGACACAAGGCCAAAGAAGGTAAAGAAATGAACCAATAATTATCTATAGGTTACACTGCACGACATATTACGTCACTACATACTTACACACCATTTTTTCTAGTACAAGGAAGCACATAACAGTGACTTTTCATTCTGCGCAATTTCTGAGGCTTAATAAGCGTATTGGTATTTGCTTTCATTCTTTTATGATTTACTATACCGTCAGCACACACTCCCAACACAAGCTACTAGATCATATACAATACAACTCGTTCACTGGGTGCCCCTCTAGCACGCTCGAGCCAACGACCCTTCGTGGCTTATGCGTCATATGCCCGCCTGGCACGCAGAGGGCCCGGATTCGATCCCTATTGTCGTCTAGTTTCGTTTAATGATTTCTGGATTATACTGGAATTTCTTTCCGACTGACGCAGAACGACGCCCGACGCCGGGTTTTAAGCAGAACGAGCTTCTTACGCTCTCGCGTAAAACAATAGATAACAGTTAAACGAATCATGCCTTCGAGCCACGAAAAAAAGAAGACAGAAACGGTGAATCAGGTTGAGCGGATAGGCGATACAGGAGGTACACTCTTTTCCAAAAGTAACCAGACTGCATGGTTTGCTTCTCGTTCGTATAATAGAGCCCTTACGACTTCCCTGCAGATCAAAGAGGTCTTGGAAGATGAGGACAAGCGTTCTCCTTAACCCGTGAACAGAGATTTATAGCTTGTAGGCTGGCATAGGAGCTTCAATACACGACTGAGAAGCAAACAGTGCAGCCCTGGTTACTTTTGCCAAAGGCTGCACCTTCACTCCTCCACTCCTTCATGCTGCAAGTTCACCCGGAGCGCATGGCGCCTCCGCTTCACAGAGCACAGAGCGCATGCGTTCAAAGCCCCGAAGCCAAAGAAGCACGGGCACGTGCTGACCGCCATAGAGAACTTAAAACGCAGCCGCCAAAAAGCTATTTCTGACTCCTGGCACGCTTTTTGTACCGGCGATCAGGATGCAGCTATCGGTTCTCGCACACGGCTCGCGCTCACAGAGAACACGTGTCCGCTTTGGACAGAGACGCATCGTGCACAACAGGGCGACAGAAACCGAGAGACTGCGGCGGCACACGGCGGCTGTGCGCGTCCAATGATTGATTCCCGGCGGCATGGGGCTGACCTCCCACGACACGCCTGGGTCGATACCAATTCAATTTGGCCCGGCCGGTTGCAGCGGCGTCGGCGGCGGAGGCATCTTCAAGATGGCTACGCGCCGACGAAAGACGACAAATTTGCCGAGCCAGCGGAGTTTGCCTCGTGTCGAGCCGCATCGCCCTACGCTTTTCCCCGAACGTCGCCGTGAGCTCGGCTCAGTCTCGATATTTTTTAAAGTCAATGCGTGCGTTGTGAGAGTAGATGAAAAAATAAAAATGTAAATGTGACTTCATTCGCCTTGTTTGCCTTATTTCCCGTCTCTCGATGCGAGCAAAGCGGTTGATTTCGAGCGATAGCGGAGTTAACTCAATCAATATACTCGTAGCTGGGGGTTTTGACATAAATGAGAAGAGGAGTTACGAGGTGGGGCACTAACGCTGTACTGTAAACGCTCGGGCGGCCTTTTACTCCGTCTAATAGGAAAATTCAAACAGAGCTGGTTGAAACTATTTTTGAAACTGGAAGCAGTGAGCCTCGTTCGACCGTTGTGTAGTTATCTCAAGCGCCGAGAAGATATTTTGTCTTCTTTAATGTATCACTTGAGAACTGGAAAAGAAAAGCGCATTCGTTTTATTTTTTTTTACGCGCCCGATAACAGTGGCGAAAAAGAGAGCGAAAAGAACACCTCGGTATCTTCTCGCCTGGCTTCGAATGGGCGCAAAGCAGAATCTGCGCTCAGCTTGGTCTCAGGGATTACCGGGGATTAGTTTCGTTTAGAACCCCTAACTCGAGCCTTCCGCTTTCTTTTTTTGTTTTTCTTTTGAGTCGGAGAGGTAAGAGTTCTCAAATGGGAACAGGCTACTTCTTTTGGTGATTGTATTTCACCGTTGCTCTAAAAGCCGGGGTCGTCCTTTCACTCGCGATAGCTCGTTCCCGCTAAGTCGAGCGAAGCTCATTTGGCTGCGCAGACGCGGAGTGCCAAGGAGATTTTAACCTAAGTCCATTTGTTTGAGGCCGCACTGTTTCGCACCTGCCTTCTCCACCACCGCTATACTTGATCACATAAAGTGCATTCCCTGAATTGAGCTATTATGTTTAGGGCTAAGATGTTGTTGAATGCAGATTACAGCGTTGTCAAAACTGTGGGGTGTTTCCGGACTTTTCACGCGTCACGTTCCCAGGATCATCAATTAGTGCATCTGAGAGAAGTCTGTGAGGTTTTCACACATTTTACATTCGCTCACAATGCCTTCGCTTGGGTGTCTTTCTAAACTTTTTTTCAGAGGGCAATGCATGCCGAGCTAAAAAGTTCCTGACATACAATTCAATCAATGATGGATGCATATTGTGTTGCAGTTGTTTAAATGAAAGAAACCAAGCCAATGACAAAAAGGATTAATCACGTTGATGGCCGAATAAACTGATCAAGGTTCGCATTTATAATATATGTTTTGGTAAATACAACCCCGAAAATAAGAACACAAATGGTTTTGTTAACGTCAACGGGGCAAACTTTCATCTCGAGCATTTTTAAGGCCAGCCGGAAAGCATTTGCGCAATTGTGTTAAAACTTAAAGGCGACTTCTTGACGCTCAAAACGTAATAAGCATTCCTCAATATATTTTTACCTTTCTTAAACGAAACTACTGAAGGCGCGAATAATAAGGAGTTACGCCAGCGACATACACGCAATTTGTTGGGGCAGCTTGAAATGCAATTGCCGCGCATGTAGAAATACAAGACACATTAAGCAGCAGTCGTATCGTTTGGCGGCTGCAAAAACCGCAATTATGTCTAGTCTAGTGCCGGTTCTCGGGAGCAGTCACCGCTGGATGACTCATTACACAATCTAATATTCGTTGCATTTTAATCAATTAATACGAAAATTACACGTTATAAAGTCAAAATGCAGCGACGAAACACGTAATGTGGGTTTAAGCTCAGCCTTACGAAATACATCTTGCAGCACGAAACGTTATAAGAATAAAACCGGATAGAAGTATGACTTTCGTTTTGTAAGCGCTATCTGAAAGACGGACAGGAGAATTAAAATGGAAGGAAACTCACAGTGTGGTACTGAAGGCTCTTGGTTCGCCATAAATTGCATTCCTTTGTCGCGTTTATTAGAAGCACTGGGTGAACAAAAGTACCTTCCGTGCATTTAACAGTGTCGCAAGGCCCCCAAATTATTTTTTTCCTTTTCATTCCCAAGTCTTGTGGCCGGCCATTTTCTATCTCGAAACATCCACATGACCCTGCAGTGAAAATTATGATACTCGAGTGGCTTGAATAAAGGCTTTAACTCCAAAAAAGAATCGAAAATCCATCTCCCGCTTTCCAGAAATAGGTGTTCCTTTAACGAAAATTAGCCAATTTCGACAGAACGCGTTCGACTTGATATCCCACATGAATAGCTGGTATCAAGGCAACGCGCGTGGAATGTTTTTAAGCGTTTAAATCTGTTTGGTGAGGTTGTTTCTTTTGGGATAAAAGGTAGCAATGGCTAGCCGGATAACGGCTAAAAAATCCATACAAGACCACCTGCGCATTGAAATTAGTAAGTGGATTTTTGAAGAATTACTCTAACTTCTGCTTATGTAAGAATTTCATAAGTACTCAAGGATTATCAAAACGAAAGCAGGAAATGACTGTCTATCTGGCTCCGGAAAATCCACAGTCACCAGCTACGCAGTGGCGTTGTTTAGCTGTCCACTGTGCGGCAACATTTGTCCTCGTGGATTGGGCTGTTCCCGTCCCCCTACTTTACAGCCTACGCATGATACCGACACCCACACGATTTAAGGTTCCCTAAATAGCTGCTTTAAATATTACGGATAGCACGGGGTCAAAAAATATACTTAGGAGAATACAAGCAAATTGTCACTAAAGAGTCGCGCTCTCTTGTCGCCAAGAATTCCACGAGCCACAACACGTGTACTGGCGTACCTCTCGAGCGAATTTGTGTGAAATATTCAAGAGCCTATTTAGAAGTCTCCTCCGGAGGCTTTTGGTAACAACGCCGAAGTGAAGCGGGCAAGGATGCAATGTGCTCAGCAAACAAGACAGAGGACACAAAACGGAACAACGCGCGAAAAGAAATACGCAACGCGAAGGCGGACATTATAACCTCGCTGGATTAATGTTTTACCTCACGCAGAAAAAGCAAATAGGAAAAGGGGTTGCACCGTGGGCTCTTCCCTAGGCGCTGGTTTCGCGAACAAGCTTGCGCAGGGCGCGGACGGGCCTGAAAATGCGTTCATCATTATTTCAGACCAGCCCGCGGTGCAGTGAGCGCTTCAGTGGCGTCTCCGTTGGCGACGCATTTACGGGGCCGAGGATGCCCGCTTACGCGGTGAATTATACACAAGGCGGAGGGGAGGGTGGCATCCCAAAGCTGGATTGCGCAGCCGGCCATGCATGCCTGGATGAAGCAAAAACTAATTGAAGACGGACACCTGCACCGGATTACGGAGAACGAAGACACCACTCAGGAAAAGAAACAAAAGAGAGAAAGGGAAGCCCTCAAAAACAGGCCTAATGTCTCATGCTTGTTCTAGCAACGGAGCTAAAGACGGAGCAGCAAATGGTGCGCTCGAAGCATTAGCATTTCCCAACTGCAGTTTGGCGTCTCGACTGCAACCTAAGCGTTAATACTGCATTTTTGTTGCGATAGCTACATTACGGTAGCATTTCGAGCCTTCAGTGTGGCGGCGCCGCCACCCTGCGCCGCCACTTTGTCACGTGGTGCGGAGCAGCTGCCGGCGGCGCGGCGCCGTGGCTGATCACGTGGTTCGTCAAATGGTTGGTCACGTGACCAGTCACGTGGTGCGGAGGAGGTGCTGCTGCCGGCGGCGCGGCGCGCGGGCGAAACCGAGCTGCCACAGCTGTGCGCATGCTCCGTGTCAAGTGGGACGAAGATGAAGGAATGCCCAGCGAAACAGAGCGCGAAAGACTGACTTAGCAATTCAAGTGAGCAAGTTCCACTCGGCCAGCTGTAGCTATTGCGTCACTCCCGGTTTAACCAGAGCTAAACTACCGCCATTTCTTTTCATTTTTTTTTATTTTGGCACGAAACTGCGAACGTTGTTAAGACGCTATTGTGAGCTAAACCCCGACGCGACGGAGGGGAATCGCGACTCCTGTATACGGCTCTAAGTTCTGGCGTAGCTATAAGGTGCAGAATAGCGGCCAATTAGAGAAAAATTTTCCGAATTTCGCCGGGTTAAAGTAAATATCTTGGTAGAGAACACATCCTGCAGAGAGACGCCATTTTTTCCTCAGCTCTGCAAATCACTTGCTTGAATTTTCCATGAAAAGCAAATTTTTACTGGCAAGGAAGGAAAAGGTGGTCGGAGGGGAGTAGGGGTCGGCAAAGTCCTTAGCGTTACTGTAGTGAAGGACTCAATGTGAACGTAATATACAAGACACACTACTAGTTCCCTTTTACTTAAGTCCCATACTTTCAGTATTGGGTACACTGCGCAACTCATATTATCCACATCCTTACGCTCCGCGCTTCTGTTCTTTCCTGTGTCTAAATATGAAAGCGATGGCTCGCGTAAAATGCATCGGCGTGCCTCCAAGTCCGCGTTCTTGCCCTGCCTGTCTCCTTCGCATATCATCCTGTGCACTCTACCGCAGTGTGCTTCACACCAGCCCCGCTAAGCGCGCACGCTTGCGTTACTTGATAACTACCACCGGCGCGTGTGCTAGATTACTTTCTGATGACGCCACATTCAAAGAAAAAGAAAGGAAACAACGGTTGTGCAGTTGGCCCGGATGCGACGAGACAGTTGAGAGTCTTGCACCTGGTGGCCACACTTGTGGAGCAGCAAGGCAAAACAAACACACAGCAAGACGTTTCGATCAAAATAGCAAAGGGAAGGAGGGGGGGGGGGGGTGCTCCATGCTAATGAGGTTTGTGCATCCGAGCACGCTGGGGCGATGGCACGGGGCGCCAAAGGGAGCGGCGCCAAGTGGTGAACACCGTCTAATTAATTAGCGGTAATTAATTACGTCGGCCGAGCACCGCTCGGACAGGTCGGCTCCGCAGGGTGCGCACGAAAGGATACAACTTCCAGGGGCCCTTTCGCTAGATGGAAAAGATAGCAACAGTGCCCGCAAGCGCCTTCACGATGCCGGTGAACCCGACGCCTCCTTCGTGAGTGAAAAGATGGAAAGGAAAAAAAAATAGCGAGAAGGTCTGCGCACGAAGTCTTTTTTTTTTTTTTCAAATTAGCTGGAAAATACGTTTTGCCTGGCGGAAGTTAGTGTTTAGCTCCGTCTTTTTCTCATGTCTCCACGATAGCACTGAGCTCAATTATAGAGGGATTCAAGGAGAAATGTAGGTGATTGTTAGGGCTTATAACGTGTTCTTTCGAAATAAGCCGTGCCCTTTGAAATGTGTCCTTAGCAGATCGTTTATAGGCACTTCCCGTTTAGACATGCTGTCAGATGCAAGAAAGACAGCGATTTGCGTTTGTAGATTCTGGGAACATAGGCATAACGGTTGATACGTGGTTTATGATGTGCACAGATAAGTGGAATCTTCACACACCACCCTACAATGCACTCAAACCCAGGTTGTCATGACCCACGGAAGCCCTAACTTGAGCAAGGGGAGGGAAAGAACCTTGACTGCACTGTTCAAAGATTCGACAAGAGGACAGCTGCAGCCAGCTACAGCCTCCCTATTCCCTCCACTCTCTGCGGGCGCCACCTATCCGCAGCGGGAGGCTTATTTTATCTCCGCCAGAGATAGTCGCCACTACCAAGTCGAAGGGGATTTCTCTTGTCGGAACTTTCGTCGGCGGGAAGAGGCTTCCCCGTTCCCTTATCCTTGTTTGGGCATCGAAAACCGCTTGCCTCCAACACTTGCACCACGATATAGGAGATAAGCGTATACTGGTGGCTTATGTAATCCCTGGAAGCGAGCTGCGACCTGTCTGACATGCTCGACCTGCTAACAACTAGTCGGGGCGCCGAAGAGGCGTCCGAAAAGCGCGCTTCTGGTCGAGCTGGCACTTAGTGTCAGGGCTCCACACCCGTAAGCTAATTTTTGCTTGAGCGGACTCCGCCGCAGCGCCATTCTTCTGGTGAGTTGTAATTAAGCATTCTCACCCGAGCAACAGCGCGGTAAGCCGTCATCCGTCTTCAACAGCGATAACTCTACAGCAATATTTTTATTGCGAAAGCCCTACTTCACTAGCGGTCTTGGAAAAGTCGATATCTGTCGGAAGCCTCTCGCATTCCTGGAGAAATAAATAAATATCACCGCGGCTGACTGGGTGTCGAGCCCGGGGCGGTGCGAACTGATCAGCTTCGTTGGCCGCTACATGAGGGCACTATTCTATCGCAGCAGCCCATCACACATTGTGTTGCAACGCACTCTCGCGTTATGCATTGCGCATCAACTTCCGCCTATGTGCAAAAGACACGGAAGGAAAGGAAACGCCCATAACTGGCTCTCTCGTTCCTCGCACAGCGCAGTCATGCTTTGGGCTACGTGGCGGCCGTCACAGAGAGATACATGCACTGCTTGCGTTTGCGTTGACAACGTTTTGGCAGAAACGCGGCACTGGAGCAATAGGCCGCCGGCGTTGCTTGAGAGGCAATATGGAGCTAAACGGGGCGTCTACAAAGTGGACATCAGAGGGCCGTCGTCCGAGAGATTCTACACGGCTGACGTAGTCCACCGGGGAATGGATGTCGGTGAGCTATCCTTTAGGGCCCCAAATTCAACGCGAGCGGAGGAAGATGCAATAGGTCTCGCAACCGCGGATCCAAAAATCGAGAACGATTATCACAGACTCTTGCCGGGCCTGTGAACACTATCTTGCAGGGGAATATTACCTCTTGCCTCCCAGATTCTAAGACGGGCTGCCGCTGATACAGCTCAGACAAATATAATCTGGGCTTCACAATGTCCTTACCTTAGCTCTCCTGGCTCAGAAGCTCATCAACCGCTTTTGCAGCTCCGGGAAATCTTAATCTATTACTGCGATAGCCGCCGCCTCTACCCGGCCCCTGCCAAGGGACTGAGCAAGGCGGAGGAGTGAACTCTGCGGCGCCTGCAGACAGGAACTCCTTCCTGTCCTGTCGTAGTCAAACACTTTGATCCAAACAAAGTGGTGCGCCAGTGCCCTGCGTTGGCAGGGGCGGCCACCCGGTGGCGCTTGTACGACCCAGGTTGCTCATCCCGAGCGACCAATCTCTAATTTTCTGTTACCTGCCACGGTAGGGAGGTTGTGATCACGCCACAATGTCACGTGACCTTGTTCGCCCACCTAGATTGCTTCCCCGGGGATTTGGCGCTCACAACGACGATGATGACGCCGAATTTTCTCCAGAACGGAAGCTTTAACACTAATGTCGTTACAATTTGCTCATTGGGTGAAGGGAAGTGACGCCAATAGACAGAAAGTGACGTGCCTTCTGGTAAAGGCATCATCATATCGTACTGCCGACGCCAAACGGAATTAGGTGTCCCTGTGACGTCCCGTCTCTTCTACGCCAGGTAGTTACACGCAGTGACCGAACGCTCCGCGAGTGCTACCTTGGA
This sequence comes from Amblyomma americanum, assembly GCF_052857255.1. Lineage (NCBI taxonomy): Eukaryota > Metazoa > Arthropoda > Arachnida > Ixodida > Ixodidae > Amblyomma > Amblyomma americanum. The sequence continues at coordinate 204,590,485 of NC_135499.1, forward strand.
CGATTAACGACTGGACGCCCCACTCCAGCTGTAGTCAACATAGTGCTGTGCGCGTGTGTTTTATTGCTTCATCATGAACTAATCACGCGCACAACCGGTACACATTTCTTATTGTGTAAATAGTTTGTGTATATTACATCTCCCACTATCCTCCCTTCGTGTCCCCTCACCTCTTTCATTTCATTTCTCCATTCGGCCTGCTGCTATCCTTTATTTCCGATATCCCAGCTCAGCTGCTTCAGTATCGATAGCAGATGCCGGGGCTAGCAAAAATCTTTTCCTTCCTTTTTATTAATATTTTAATAAAACTACTTACTACTACTGTTCTTGTGAATTTTTGTTTAGAGAGAGGTATCTATCACTGAGCGTAAACACGAACTATTTTTCACTGCGCCCAACTGTCTTTCTTTTCTTACATGAAGGCACAGGCTCCCTTTACTGCTTCCCGCGCAATGCGACAGTAGTAGTTCGCGTACTCGATATCTGCGAAGATGCTCCATCGCAGTTTTATCTCCTCCAAACCATTCCCCCAACTGTGGGACAGAGAGACCGAGAGAGAAAGAGGAAAGAAGAGCCGAGAAAAGGCCTCGATGGCGCGATAGCGATTCGCCGCCAGAGCGAAGCGGGGCTAGAGCTGCAGGCTTGACGCAAGCGGACCGTGTCCTCCCGCGCGGTCCCGCCATTAGAAACCGGTCCTCCCGGAGCAAATTCCGTCTGCAAGAGCGATCGCGGAAGACAAAAGACCCGGCGCGGAAATGCAGCGGCCAGCACATGGATGCGCGCCGCCCCCGCTGGGCGAGAGAGGGCGCCGCGTACAAATGACGCGCGCCAGAAATCTGGTCCCACCACGCTTCTCTCGGTCCCTGGGCGGCGCCGTAATCTTTCACCCGGAAGGCCCGCCAGCTTCGCAAGCTGCTCTCGTCTTGCTCAGGCTCTTCTTTCTCGCTTACTTTGTGAGTGGCGTTGCGGCCTAAGGATGCGCAGCTGGCCAGGGGTGTAGGAAAGGAGAGAACAACGACTGGCGAAGGACGATGATGAACTAGGTTGGCTCTTCCTGGCTAGGAGCCTGGCGGACGTCCCCACTCCTTCAGCGATAGAGGGCGTAGGAAGCGGGAAAGCAGTCGTGCCTGGTTCGACCTCCTATCGTACGACACTGTACCTCTAAATGTCACGAGTCAGCTGTAAGAACGATGGTGAGATTACTAAGGGACACAGGCGGGGCTCGCTAATGAAGCCCTGTATTCGATTCATGAATCAACATGCAATATGCTAGCCATCTAGGTCCATTCACTTTCGTCTGGCATTGGTAAACAGCTGTATCCGAACGAGCCACGATCGGGGTGATTGTTTAGTGAGGTCAGAGACAGTCGATTTCTACCATTCTAGCATTGCTGTTCACCATTTTGCGAAGCCATATTTTTTTTTTGCTGCTATATTTCACTTATGCACTTTCTTAAGTATGCATTTTGCTAAGGTTGAACCTCTAGCGTTTCGCCTCCATCGAAATGCCACAGGAGCGGCCGGGATCCAACCCGTGTTTTTCGGGTCAGCACCCGAGCACCATAACCGCTGAGCCACCGCGGAGGCAGTGTGCTTATATTATAGCCTAATCATGCAAGCAAACTATGTAATGACAAATCAATCTAATTTATAATGACATGCCACCGTGACGTGTTCTTACTTCCATATTCCTGCACGCTTTAATCGCCGCGATGCTCTCCGACACAAATGCGAGCGCTGCTGTCTTAGCAAACACACGCCGCTCGCAAACACAAGGTGGCGTTGTGATACCCGGAGGCTGGTGGTCGTGTACAGACTCAATGCAGAATTTCACAAAACCCGGCTCAAGAAAAGCTACAAAGTAAAAAAAGCCTTCCTCGGGCTCAAGCCCATCCATCACGCCGGCGGAAGCGGCCGCGGCGAAGAACGGCCCGAAACGCGCCATGTTGGCAAGGCACGAACACGCGACACCGAAAAAAGAAACAAAAAACAAAAACAAAGAAGCCGAGGAAAGTGCAGTAGCGTGCAAACTGACACGAGCGTAATGAGGTCCGGTTTGCACGCAGCAAAAACACAACAAAAAGTGAGGCCGGCCTCAAGATTGGTTGATGCGCAGTAGAGGTGTTATGCGGTGGTCGCAAGCTCAGCTGCACAAACAACCGCAGGAGCTGTGAGGGGAAGCAAACAAAAAAAAAACAGAGAGGTCCTGGGGAGGGGGGCAAGCTGTGATGGAGAGGAATGTGGGAAAACAAACGCAGCGAGTGCCTGCGTTAATTTTCTCAACTTGTTTGTGCCTCTGCTACGCTGTTTAGTTCTTCGGTTCCACCGCAGGAAAGCCGGTCAGTGTCGAAAGTTAATGTTGTGCACCCAGAAGATTAAGTGGAATCGCGAAACGCCCCAAACTGTTGCATGAAAAAAAAAACAGCAGAGAAATACTACGCATCGACAACGAATCGGGAAGGCTGAAACCTGCGCAAGGGAGCTCAATATCGAACAATAAAGTTGAAATCAGACACTCGCACTTAACGTCAACCAATAATTGATGAGCTGAAAGGGAAATCTGTAGTGTGTCCAGAAATATGTAGTTAGGCCCCGATGACTATCAGCCTTATCGATGACAATCTGCGTTAAAAAAAAAAAAGACTACAAGGCTTTGAAAAGTGCTGCGTTTCAGACAACGACATCGTTGTTTCTTCAGTGGTCTTACGGCCACCGTGTGAGGCTTTTCGTCGCGAGCATGACCTCTCTGCTGCTTTCAGGGTGAGATGGTATTTGAAAGCGCTCGTATCATTGCACCTAGACTTTTGTTCCACAAGGTGCAGCAGGGCGACTGAATTGTAAGCTTCGGCTAATGTCTTCGTGGCATAGAAGTCGTGCCCCGCCTTACGACATATTTTTCGCGCATAAAGTAACGAGAAAGAAACCCTACTTTTCAAACCGTGGCCGCGCTCTGCCGTGGCTTGTTATCCGGTAAGCCTAGCCCTAAACGCGCGCATAATACCGCGACGGAGAAAACCACGCGTGCCCCCCCCCCCCCCCCCCCCCCCCCCCCTTAGGGCCAGAGGACGTAACAAGCCTCTCGGCGCGCGTGTTCCGCCGGCGAAGAAAGGTTTCTTTCAGAGACGCCGAGCCCTCCAGCCACCATTAGGGCGCACAAAGCGTGTGGGTGAATACGGGGAAGAGGCAGCGGCGTCGTCGACAACGACGACAACGCGACACAGTCCTCTCCGATCACAACAATGAAGGTTCGTGAGCCGCGCACCCGCCGCGCTCTAAAATCAAAACTTCTCTTCGGGCTGACTGCGCGATTGTTCCCCAACTCTTACCCAACGTATGCTGCTTTCACTGGTATGTTGGTTCCTGGCTGCCACCACTGTTGGTAGTCTTGCTTCAGTCTCTCTAGCTTGCTGTCGTTTTCAACGTTTGATTTTCAGAGATTTACGCTAATGCTTTGGAACAGAGGGGAAAAAATAATACAGGAATCGAATGAGAAAAAAAAAAGCTGGAAATGCAGCAGAGGCAGCTGAGGATTTCGTTCCCGAACTCCTGCTTATGTTCGTCCGGCTCGCTGTGCCCTTTTCCCTTCCGCATCTTTCTTTTCCCTTACGAGTGCTCAACCGCGGTTTCGCTGCGCCACATGTTTTCCGGCCGGAATCGAGCCTCTGCGCAGTTTCGAGTGCGGCCTGAATAATAATGCCCCGACGACGAGGCGGGAACGCGCGCGCAGTGCGCAAACCGGGAGGAGGCTGGCGGACAAAAATGTGCCCGAGCTCGCGTGCGCGCGCGCGCACCGCCCCCCCCCCCCCCCCCTCTTTCCGCACACACGCACACACAGACACATACGCTGCAGGGGGAAGACGACACACGGCTGCGGCAGTGGAAGCAGCAACGGTGGCTGGAGCAGCAAAACACGGCTCTTAAAAAGGTACGGCCGTCTGAAAGGACTTGGCAGGAGAGAGATGGATGGAAAAGAAAAAAATATGAAGAATCAAAGCGACACAGGATACGCGAGCATTCCAACCACAGCTATACGGAAAAAGAAGAGCGTCGGAACCCGACGCTTGAAACTAAGGACTAAAAAGAGAACAAAAGCAACTGCTGAGATGAAAACGCTAGAAGAGAAGAATCAGAAGAGAGATAAGGCACACGCGCAGCAGCCGTGTAAGTTTCAACGTCGGGCACGAGTAGCTAGCTCGACGCGAAGAATTTTGAGCAGTCGACGGCGCGTCTAATGATGGCGACATCTCCTCTGTCACTGGCACCGCCGAAAGAGACAACGAGCTGGCAATGTACGCACAACCAGTCAAAGCCAGCCAGGCAAGGAATGAGAGAGGAGAGAAAAGTGCGGAGGCGAGACGGTCCGTGCATGGCCATGGAGGCGGATTTTCGGGGCACGCGTAGATGAGTCGATCCTCGGGGTAACATGGAAACGAGATGCCACCCAAGACGGACGTGCCTCCGATCGAAGGAGACAGTCACGCCTCGGAGCGGAGGCAATTTCACCGCCATGATATCCTTCTATGCCCGCCTCCATAGACAGGTGATGCCGAAAATTCAGCGAGCGCAGAGCCGTCTTTGGAAAGAGATGGGAGCAAACTTGCATATAGTAAAGCGCTCTTTCTGAGTCCTTCATCTGAGCACGCACGTGCGCTTTGCTTGTTGCTTCGTCAGGCACTTTCGCCAAGCTCGTCTTCCGACTAGTTTCCTAGTTCCTTTCGCTGTTCCAGGGGTTTTTGTGGTTTATGAGTATATTTATTTGCCCACTAATACTTGTTCGCACTTTGCGCTCGCCTCAGATGGAGTTCCTCAGGAGTTCTTTTTTCTTTCTTTGTGTCCTTTCTTATTTTTCGGATTCTCATACTGTATTTCCTTGCGGCATAAAGAAAAAAAAAACGTACGGCGGTTTTAGGGTGACAGGGTATACAAACCCAGCGCTATTTGCCAAAGCGACCATATTTCGTTTTGCACTTCCGACTCGTTTCGAACTATATTTATGTGTAGAGCGTCAACATATATTTGGTGATTTGCCATAAACTAAGACACACTCGCTCAGTGAATCAATAATTCAATAGGTAAATCGACTAAGGAACAAAAAACAAGGAAATAAAGTCATATTTAACGTGATAGACATGGTGTCATTACGGTCACTTCTGATATGAAAGGTAATAAAATTGGTTTAACGACAGGAAACACTGGAGCTTGTCTAATTCTCACCAGAGCAGAACCATGTCTGTTTTCCTACTCAGATATCTACGCAGTGTCTAAAATCTACACTACTGCTCTCGTTTTTTACTAGTGTCTATAAAGTTTTAAAATCTTTATTTTATGCTATGCATCTTTTCTCTATTGTACTCTATTATATTTTCTTTGTTATGGTAGCGTTACGCGCAAAAAAAATTTGGGAGAAGCAAGAACATCCACACCACCCGAGCTGATTTAGTACAACGCGTGCCGTTATATGCAGAAAATGATACGTAAGGAAGAATTCTCGCCTTTTTAAATTGTGCGAAAGAGTAAAAAAAAAAAAACAAGACATGCACTACGGAGATGATAGAAAACTGCAATACCTTTTATCCCGCAACAACAAAGGATCTCGGCTCTGGCTGTTTTCAGAGAAGCCACGTATTTATCTTCTTGGAATTGCGCAATCTTTTACTAAACGCTGTTTTCGAAACCAACGACAATACTACGGGTCGTTATGCTCTGCTGAAAAAAAAACACAAGAAAATTACTTAAATACCACTAATCATGCCCGAGTAATAAATGCGCAGTTTGAAAAACATAAAACGAGAAACACAAACTACGCAGGACAGCTTGACATGCGAGGCACTGGCACTTTTTGCAACAGCACTGCTTGCACGATAACAAAAACCAAGAGAAGCTTCAAAATTCCACCTTAATGGAGAGCTATTTAAGCCTAACTTTCGCTGCTACTCTTGATTCATCGGTGAGCACGGCACTGGCGAAAATCCGGGGCGTGGTGCTCACGCTGACATTTGCCATCCGTTTCTGCTGAACAAAGCGGCAATGATGACACTGCGAGTCACATCAGGAGTGATAACGGAACGCATACTCTTTACATAACCTTTACAAAATGAATTTTTTAAGGCTTAGATACTCGACGATCACGCTTACATAGTCTACATAGGGTTGAGGAAAAGTCTGCTTCTTCTTTTTACCGCACTTCGGTATAGACCTCTTTCAGCGAAATAACTGTTGTGGTTGTGTGTGTATGCGGGGTGCCTCTGCCGCGCTGACCCTAGCTAATCGGAGCGGATCACGGCTCATTCCGGCCATCCTCCGGGCCTCGAAGGCGACTCTTTTGCGGAGTCCTACCGGTGAGCGCACCTCCGGCCACCTCAGGTAAAAATTTATCCCTCCCCTACGAGCCTCCACCTCATTCCGCCGCACAAAAGCCTTTGCCCACTAGAAGCCTACGCAGCAGCGCAACGTACGAAAGAGTTACGACGAAATAAAATTCAAAGATGCAATGAAAAGGCGATCAATGTAAGAGCGTGATGAGCAGCCATTACTGCAGCCCAGATTCACAGCCTCACATTGTATGATCACCTGAGTCCGTATTCCGAGTTTGTGTCATAATAAAAAGCGTCATAATGTGCCGCAGCGGCTACACCTTATTGGTCGAAACGCCACATGCGGATGTGGTGGTTCGGATGTAGCAAAAAGTGTCGAAGAAATCGGACGGTGAGGTCAAACACATACCGTGCGCTCCTCTAGCCAACGCCCAACGTTCTTAGACAACGTTGCCTCTAGCAGCAGATCCTCAATGACAGCCAACATGGCGGCTGGCTCTGAAGCGGTGTTACTGCGTTTTTCGGCCCATGAACTGGCTATTAATTGGGCACGGGACTTTCGCTTCGTCATATCTTACCTATAAGAAATTGGATGGACGATAAAGTGGGCCTGTTTTTCTTTAATTTTCCTGGACGATTCGGTGGCTTCTAGGCCTAACGAGCACCGGTTTGTTGTAGAAATTGTTCTCTTCATTCAAACCGGATGGCGCCAATACCACCGGAGTTATCTCGTCTGTGTATGTCAAATGATGTAACATAAAACATAATGACCAGCAAATTGCTTGCATTCACTGCGCGCAAACGTGCATTTCCTATTATAGAACTCTCTGCTTTTTAAGCGTCTTGCACCATGATCGTGTGTAATGTCTGCCAACGTGAACCGCTCATGTGCACGGATGGTCAGCCGCCAGCGACGCGCTGCTATATCGACGAGTTTGACATGCCAGAAGTGGGTTTTCGACGCCCCTTACGGTTCTCGACAGCCGCGGTGGTGTGGCTCTGCCTTAAGCTCGCGAGTTAGCTTGCAAGTTAGTTTTCAGGCGTCAGTGTGGGCATGCCTGCGCTTCGTACCATGGCGAACCTATGAAAAGTTCGTCTGCGAAGTCTCCCAACGTATCTGTGAAGAGAAACGCAGCAAGATTTTTTAGCTCATCCCTTTTATTTATTGAAGGCAGAAAAATTTAAAACCAATCAGCGGCATTTCGCGGCTCTTGCAGTGCCTGCATAAAAGGAATGAAAAATGTAAATTACCGTCTGCACAACCGCCCGATAACAGCGCCAACTTGCGTTCAGCGATGTTGCAGACGGCAATTCGTCACGGCGTCTTGGTTCAGCACGGCATGGAGCGCGCATTGTGCAGCAAGTGAGTGCATGCCACAAATTTTGCTCTCCGTTCCCTTTTACCCTCAAGATAAATGTAATATGCCGTGTTGTGTGAACAAGCTAGCTGCCTTTTATTTACCATAGGCGATCGACGGCTGTAGCGGCCGCCTTCTGTCACTGAAAAGACGCACGTATTGTGTACAATATTTTCTCCTTTTAAGTACAACTCCGGCCTTTACATTGCAGAAAAGAGTATCTGAACTACTGTTTCTATTTATTGAAGTTCATTGGGCAAATAAAGCAGCCTTCATATCACACCTTTACAGTGGAATCCGATGGGAAACTAAACCTGTGGCTGGTTGCTTCTTCTGTCGTATTAGTCGCGTTCCATTTGTCGGCAAAGATCAAAAGCGCCGCTGGACGTTTCCCTGCGGCAACCGCAACGCAGTGACATCCTGCCGCTGCTCACAGTCGCAACCGAACCGACATCCGCTTCCGGCGTTTTGACCAGTCAGGTCCGGCCGCTGCGGCAGATTATGACGCTTTTTATTATGACACAAACTCGGAATACGGCCGCTGTGATGTTTTCGCCTCTCCGTCTATTTCTGTAAGCATCCAATATTATCAAACTCTATTTTGTAGGGTAGTTTGCGAGGCGCAGTTATGTGACGTTATGTGGAAGTCTCAAAACTGCACGCAGGGGTAGGAGAGGCGGCTTAGTGGAGGGATGCGGGTCAATTCTGACCACGTGTGTTCTTTGCCGTGCAGTGACACCGCACAACACGCGGGTGTTCTCGCATTTCGTCTCCATCGAAAATGCAGCCGTAGCGGCCGAAAACAATAACTGTCAAGCCACCGCGGCGGGACGTAGTCACAGGAGTCGTGCGCTGAGCGGCGAGCAAAGCGTCAACAGACTTCTCTCTGAGTTTAAGGCAAAATTCTTCTACAGTCCTTGTCAAAATTATACAGCCCAAAGTGTTTGCTTCCAAGCAGTGCAGCGGGGCTCCTAAGCACATTTGACAGTTCTAAGCTTGGGAAGGTTGAGGACTTAAGTTGCTCCCGCCTTCGTGAGATTAGGGTCCCTGTGTATGCAAGAGTAGCCGTGCTGCCGGGCTCAGAAGCAGACCCCTTGCGCTGTGTACTTTTGACAAAGACTGTTCATCTCGATCGCCGCCTATTAGGGACGCGCTAGGCCTAAGGGCGTCAGCACCGTGCCGCGATCAGATCGGGAACCTTTAGGTACCGTTTTCTCCAATTACAACGCCTCACTCTAGACACTATGAGCAGGCTGTTGAAGTTTGTGTCTTTATCTAGGTATAAGTGCGCTGTAAACTACGCACAGCTTTTATAAAACGACGATTGAAGAAACGAACAACCGAGGAAGGTCGTTCAAGCTTAAACTTTCCTGTTAATCTTAGTCTTCATTCAGAAGAATAATGGCGCTACGCATTTTAATGACACACCGGTCCGTTATACTATAGCATATAAAAACAATTCAGCAGTTAGCTATGATTAGAGTTGTGCGGGACTACTGATACTTGCAGGCCTTTATGAACTGGTCTTCCGTAAGCTAAACCATTCCAGCTTGTAGTTTTTTCATTGACACTGCGCATGATCCTTAGTCCTGAGCACTTGTTAAACCATTCGCCTAGCGTACACAATTCCAGCCTGAATTTCCGGTACACTAACTCTTTTGAACTAAGTAGCGAGACAATGTTGAGTGTCAAAAAACTAGCCTGCCTACCTATGGAATATTTTTTTAATTTCTTACCCTTTTTTAGACGCTATAAAATAGCTGCTCTTTCTGCGTTTTATTTTGTTGAGGTATGCGTTTGCGCATTTCATTTGTCATGCCATTGCCATCGCAAATGAGTATTGTTATTTAGTAGAATTAGAAAAAAAGTCACGATAAGTGGCAAAGTCCAGCATGAAAATATGACGCCTTTTTTATACGTGTTTTCTGTAAAGGAAATTTGTAGAACACGCAAGGATGTTCAAGTCACACCTTTCTTTTTTTCCTTCGTTCCCGGTCTAGTGAGAGGGAGTTGTTTTTAATCAAAATAAAATGAGGAAATGGCGTTTTATAGGTTCCTTGTTTCACACTACGTATAAGTCCATATTCCGAACGTTGTATCCACGCTCGAAATCTGCTCCATGTTTTCGTTGCTACCCCATTGTGAACAAGAAACCCGCATGAATTTTGAAAAGTGTCTCTGGCTTTTATTTTCTCTCTCTTCACAACTACTCGTTTACCTTCTCTGTGGAATTGAGTACCGTGTGGTACAAAGTCCGTGAAGGAATTCGTACTACAACCATACTGTCATGCTGGTTTGCTTCTTTTTCCACCTTACATCAGCAGGTAATGTTCTCAACTCTGTGCACTTTAGTCACCTTTCCTATAGTACTGTTCTCTTTTCATTCTTTTTTACGCACAATTCACATGACGCATTGATTGCTGTAGAAAGAGGTGATTGTATTCTGTCCTAATAACAGCACTGCCTACACAATGGTCTCCCCTTGCTGCTTGTTAGTGTTTTCTACCGGAAACCCGCGTAGAGAAGCCATAAATGGCGCCAAATACACGCTGACGTCTACCACCGCAGAGGCTAACGCACCGCCTAACTAGACAGCGAACCCACGTTGGGAACGCGCTTTCTTTGGTACTTTTCCTGTCATGCTGTCAATTCAAGCGGAGCCCGACGGAACGTGCCTACCCAACACTTTCAGCAGCAGACCTGCGCAATGTACCGGCACAAAAGCCCGTACCCGCCGTTTAATTCCGCGCAGCGCGGTGGAAGCGTGGATAGCTGCCCCACCGCTAATCAACAAACTAAGTTACGAAGCAGTTCGTTATTAAGAACGACTCGAAACTTGCAGGTGCGTGTGTGCTAGCGAATCCCGATAACCAACAAATCGGTAACCCCGGCTCCGGCTGAATCGGAGCCCGTTAATTTGGGCATAGACTTTCGCCAGACTAGTCGTTGGTTAACTGTTCGATTGAGCTTTGACTTCCACAGCACTGCAGGACTTTTCAGAAGAGGAGTACAACAGGAAGCATTTGTTTTCCGCTTTCATGCATCCCATTTCTCTTGCACGCGTGCATCGAATGTGGGGCACAATGGAAAGCAAATCGTTTCAGTGCTTGCAGAGCGGTAGCTCCTTCCTGCGAACACAAAACCAAGGCACAAAATATGCCTAGCAAGACGTCCTCCGGCCTTTGAGACCATGCTAGGTACAGAACAACAGTAATCCTCGTCCATGCATGGGGGAAAAGGGCGGCTTTGTGCGACCGCACACACTCACCGTTCTGTCTCCCAGATGGCGCACCTTGCAGGGCAGGAAGACCGCCTTGCCAGCGCTCGTGGTGACGTTCCTGGAGGTGCTGTTGTCGAAGTAGGGCGACGGCTCGGACGAGTCTGGAGCCCGCGCTGCTCTGCCGCCGCCTGAGCGCAGGCGGTGGGAATAGTGCTTGGACCGGCTGTGCATTTCGGCCAGGCCTGCAACAAAAGGAAGAAAGGGCAAGGACTTAATTAAGTGGTCACCACCTAAGGTGACCGCGCACGGTCCTTCATCACCTCTCTTCACTCCTAGCAGCTAAGCTGACAATGACGCAGCGTGTCAATAACGGTCCGTTTTATCTATAATAAATACCAGCGCACTGATTCCCCCAAAGAATTGCTTATCCGTGCAGACCTAGCTACGCTAGCAAGCCGCGCAACCTTGCACAGTTTGAAGTTTTTGTACTTGACAATTCATAGAGCATTTAACATTAACACTACTACGTATGTCACTTTCAGAAATTCCAGGGGAACACGCCGTAAGCACGAATATACACTGGGAGAGTACATTTGTGCCAGCAATGTATGCTACTGTTCATTTTTCCCTCAGGCAACACGCGAATGGAACTCTTTAGATAAGCTGGTCACTACACAACCTTCTCTGGACAAGTTCGTGCAGTTCGCCGCAATAGCTGTGCTATCTACAAGCCAAAATTGACTTTCGTCTTCGTTATTGTGCCTTTGATTTCATATAAGATTCTTTTTCTTCTTCTTTTGTTCTCATTGTATACATGATATAGTCAACTTGTACATCAACTCACTCCTGTAACAGTTCCAATTTGGGACTGACAGCATCTTCAAATAAAAATAAATGAATAAAAGAACCTACCAATTATTTGCTTTAACTGGAAATTTCGTTACTATCTTCGCAGCTTCTGCCTAAACTATTGTCAGTGAATACCCAGCGCTTCGCGTCGATAGAAAGACGTTGTGTTGTACACCAGGCATCCTGGATCCCTACCGCCGACGGAAATTAAAATGCTGCAGCGTTGGCAGCATCGATCGTCAGCACTGAAGGCTTGCCAGACACTGCACCCCTTCCGGCGGCTGTTGTGCTCGTGCGACAGGTTGTGACTCTGCCGTACGTGCGTACTTAATTTACGTCGTCCATAGTTACCCTATCCCACTTTTCATCATCTAAGCCCCCTCCTCCAGTACTCCAGTGCGGGGGAACTAACCCGAAAGTCTTCTGGTTAACCCTCTGTTTTTCCTCTTCTAGTATTTCATTATTTTGCACACGCGGAAGCTAAGGCCGCGACACTACAGGCTTCATTTTTTTGCATTGTGCGTACTATCATTAACCGCAACTGTCAGGTTAATAATAATAATAACTGGTTTTTGGGGGGAAAGGAAATGGCGCAGTATCTGTCTCATATATCGTTGGACACCTGAACCGCGCCGTAAGGAAAGTGTAAAGGAGGGAGTGAAAGAAGAAAGGAAGAGAGAGGTGCCGTAGTGGAGGGCTCCGGAATAATTTCGACCACCTGGGGATCTTTAACGTGCACTGACATCGCACAGCACACGGGCGCCTTAGCGTTTTTCCTCCATAAAAACGCAGCCGCCGCGGTCGGGTTCGAACCCGGAAACTCCGGATCAGTAGTCGAGCGCCCTAACCACTGAGCCACCGCGGCGGGGAACTGTCAGGTTGCAGATTAATTTTTGCGAATAAAAGCACCGACATTCATTTTCACCGCCGAGTAGTTGTTCTTTACATATTTTAATGACCACGAGGTTAAAACAGTAGTATAGCCTTTCGCTGTCAAGAAAGCACTGCATCCTACATTTTTTTATAGGAAACTGTGCCTGAAAAAAACAGTTGAACGTTTGCATCAGGGGCATTGTGCCCGAATGGAATTTCACATTCATCATCAGCCTGACTGCACCCACTGCAGGGCAAAGGCCTCTCCCATGTCTCTCAAATTAACCCTATAACACTGCTGTGACACTTAATGTGCTGAAATTATAAGCAGTAGTTTTCTTTACGAAGTAGAAAAAGAAAAGGCTTTGTTCTGTCGATTGCCCCCTGAAGAAAATGTATGCTACAATTGATTTCCTGAATTATATGTATCGTTAAAATGAAAGCGACGGAGGTTCGGTATCATATGTTAGACAAGTTCTATATTAATTACATTTTTATAATGACCTTGTGTCAGAGACGAATGAGTAAATTTATGAGCTCCCGCTAAACTTACCCACATGCACGCACTCTTGAATATACCAACTAATGCAACTAAAGCCACGAACGGTAAAAAGAGAACGAAAATTAAGCATACCTAAAGACATTACAAAATCTGAGATCCTGCGTATTACTTAATGCGCATTTTAGGCCTAATAAATCAGGTGTGTTTAACTCTTACAATTAACACGGCAATAAAGCTTCCTTGCCAAACGAAGCGACTTTTTCTATGCACTGTAGGCAGCTTTTCTCTAGGAAAACTATTCCAGCTTTGTTCAGAACTATTACTGAGCAAGTGCTGTTGTAAGAGCTTGTCGGCTTTCTCTGCGTAAGCGAAAGAGTTAGTGAGGCAGAGAGGGAGGGAGGGAAGGAGAGAGAGGGGGAGGGAGAGAGCGCACTGAAAAGTTGGTGCTAATTTTTAGAAAAAAAAGAGGAAAAAATGTGTTTAACACGCGTCCACCTTGTCGCCCAACTTAAGGTCTCTAAAGACATACTTCTTGATAGATCCTTCTATTTAAGTATCAATTTCAGGACGGACGAAGCATTACAGCACAAAGTCAATAAACCTTGACAGCACCGCAGCCCACATACTCCGTTTATTCCGCTCAAAAATCAATGCTTTGCTCGATGGGTATGTCAGTTTAACGAGCAAAAAACTTTTCTCTTGGAGTTTTTATAGAATCCAGAA